>NC_133131.1:87926906-88229936 GCF_048418815.1 Hemitrygon akajei | reverse complement strand
CACTGATGGTGGTGAAGTAGCAGTGAAATTACTAGATTAGTAATACATAGACTAATAATAAATTGGTGAATACAAATCTCACTAAGGCAGCTACGAAATTTAAATTCAGAAAACAGATTACAAGTTGGAAAAATGCCACCTAGTTATCTAATGCTCATTAGGGGAAAGACATTTGCCATTCCTACTCAAGGAGCTTAAGAATGAAATTAGGAGAGCCAGAAGGGGCCATGAGAAGGCCTTGGTGAGCAGGATTAAAGAAAACCCAAGGCATTCTACAAGTATGTGAAGAGCAAGAAGATAAGACATGAAAGAATAGGACCAATTAAGTGTGACAGTGGAAAAGTGTGTATGGAACTGGAGGAAATAGCGGAGGTACTTAATGAATACTTTGTGTTAGTATTCACTACAGAAAAGGATCTTGGCAATTGTAGGGATGACTTGCAGTGGACCGAAAAGCTTGAGAATGTAGATATTAAGGAAGAGGATGTGCTGGAGCTTTTGGAAAGCTTCAAGTTGGATAAGTCACTGGGACCAGACAGGATGTACCTCAGGCTACTATGGGAAGTGAGGGAAGAGATTGCTGAAACTCTGGTGATGATCTTTGCATCATCAATGAGGATGGGAGAGGTTCCAGCGGATTGGAGGGTTGTGGATGCTGTCCCCTTATTCGAGAAAGGGAGTAGGGATAGCCCAGGAAATTATAGGCCAGTGTGTCTTACTACAGTGGTTGGTAAATTGATGGAGAAGATCCTGAGAGGCAGGATTTATGAACATTTGGAGAAGCATAATATGATTAGGAATAGTCAGCATGGCTTTGTCAAGGGCAGGTCGTGCCTTATGAGCTTGATTTAATATTTTGAGGATGTGACTAAACACATTGATGAAGGAAGAGCAGTAGATGTAGTGTATATGAATTTCAGCAAGGCATTTGACAAGGTACCCCATGCAAGGCTTAGTGAGATAATAAGGAGGCATGGAACCCAAGGGGACATTGTTTTGTGGATCCAGAACTGACTTACCCACAGAAGGCAAAGAGTGGTTGTAGATGGGTCATATTCTGCATGGTGGCCAGTGACAAGTGGTGTGTCTCAGGGATCTGTTCTGGGACCCCTTCTCTTTGTGATTTTTATAAATGACCTGGATGAGGAAGTGGAGGAATGGGTTAGTAAATTTGCTGATGACACAAAGGTTGGGGGTGTTGTGGATCATGTGGAGGGCTGTTAGAGGTTACAACGGGACATTGATAGGATGCAAAACTGGGTTGAGAAGTGGCAGGTAGAGTTCCATCTAGATAAGTGTGATGTGATTCATTTTGGTAGGGCAAATATGATGCCAGTATATAATATTAATTGTAAGACTCTTGGCAGTGTGGAGGATCAGAGGGATCCTGAGGTCCGAGTCCATAGGACACTTAAAGCAGCTGCGCAAGTTGACTCTGTGGTTAAGAAGGTATACGGTGTATTGGGCTTTATTAATCATGGGATTGAGTTTATGAGCCAAGAGGTAATGTTACAGCTATATAGGACCCTAGTCAGACCCCACTTGGAGTACTGTGCTCAGTTCTGGTCGCCTCACTACAGAAAGGATGTGGAAGCCATAGAAAGGGTGCAGAGGAGATTTACAAGGATATTGCCTGGATTGGGGAGCATGCCTCATGAGAATAGGTTGAGAAAACTCAGCCTTTTCTCCTTGGAGCAACAGAGAATGAGAGGTGACCTGTAGAGGTGTACATGATAATGAGAGGCATTGATCATGTGGATAGTCGGAGGCTTTTCCCCAGGGCTGAAATGGCTAGCATGAGAGGGCATAGTTTTAAGCTGCTTGGAAGTAGGTACAGAGGAGATGTCAGGGCTATGTTTTTTATGCAGAAAGTGGTGTGTGTGGAATGGGCTGCCGGTGGCGTTGGTGGAGACAGAAACGACAGGGTCATTTAAGAGACTCCTGGATGGCTACATGGAGTTTAGAAAAATAGAGGGCTATGGGTAAAGCCTAGGTAGTTCTAAGGTAGGGATATGTTCGGCACAGCTTTGTGGGCCAAGCAGCCTGTATTGTGCTGTAGGCTTTCTATGTATCTGTGTTTCACTGTAGCTTGTATGTGATTCTAGATTCACCACATGTGGTTGACTCTTGCCCTTTGATATTTGCACAAGTCCTTCCAAAGGTATTAGGTAAGGACACTTGAAGGAAGTTGAAATAATAAATCAGGTGGTTTGCCAATTTATCTTGTGACATGACTGATGGCTGGCTTGTTAACATAGAAACTTCCCTTCAAAAGCACCAGATAGCTGCAAAAATATGCAGGGTCACTGCTAAATCACTTTAATATAAAGTGTATTATACAAATGCAACACACTTTAAAAGTTTTATTGGTGAAATATTCCAAGATATGATAGCAACACTAAAACTAAATTTGAATATATATGAAGTTATTGCAAAAGACTTTTAAAAATATGGAAAACTAATTTCTTTAAAATTCCTGATTCGCTCAATATATTACTGGAATTGACAGAGTCAATGCAAGCTTATGAGGAGAAGGGGTGTAAAGAATGTGTACTCCTGGTGTTTTTTTTGCCTATTTTATATCACCATCATTTGTATTTGGAACCAAATTTTTTGTCACCATCAACAATTTTCAATAACATCTCATGACTGTCAACAATCTTTAATACCATCAGATGCCAACACTGCCTTGAATTGCCCAACAACCTCAGTTAGCAACACATACTCAAATTGTGATTATCCTTAAGGTTTAATATAAGTATTGTTACCAGCCATGAGTTGCCACATTCATTTATTTTATTATAATCTTAGTTAAATTTTGATTGATTTTTTTTCTACCATTGGACTTTTGAAGAGGCAATATGGTTGCACTTTGGGAAGCTAACAACAGGGCCCCACAGGCAAAGAAAAATTGCCTTTAATTACAGGACTTAGAAATAATATTATTGTTTAAGTTTTTAGAAACTATGTTAAACTACACAGATGACAGCATAATATTTGCAAATGTAAATATTATACTTTTTCAGACTTCATTTCAATGTTTTTGATATTTTTTTCTGAAGAATTTGTAACAATTGTGTTCAGGTCATACAAGTGAGTAAAAAAGAATAAACATCTGTTTCAGATAATTAGCTGTATTTGTGAGACATTTACATTACAAACCATTTTTATAAACTACCTGCACTTGGGTTTTATTACCAAACACTTTGGGATGACCTGACAAAGAGAAATCTTTCTTTAATTTGTAAAAATATTAAATTGCAGAAGTCTTCAATACTTCAAAATTATAATGAAATAACTGGCATTAGATCATAAAAATTATCAGCAACAGTGTAATTGATCACACTACTGGAGCTATCATAAGATGTGCTTCTTCTGAAATTCATTGGCATCAAAAGAACCAAGTATTGTTTGGGTTGACTTAATGGCTGTCGTCAAATGTCCATCCTAGAAGTAAGGTTACTTACTTTTAAACACCCCATCACATTTCCCTGCACTAAGACATATGACCCAAAAAATATGGCCTCAGTAAAATCTAGTGCATCAGAGCAGATAAAGGACTGTGTTGTGCCAGTTTCACTCTGCCTTGTCACTGAGACCTGTTAGGCTGGCTTACCCGACTTAGAAACTAGGTCATGAAATCAGCAAGGCATAGAGCTCGGGTCAGGCTTGGATTCTACATCAGCTGAAGCTCTAGGAACACCACAGGCAGTTTTAATTAGACCCACACTTGAGACTGGTTCGAATGCTGCCACTGCTGTTTATGCCTCCGCATGATGTAGTCCGTAATTAAATGACCTGACATGTGACAATAAGCACACTTCCTTAGAAGGAGATGAAGTAGAAGGATGCTGTTTCTCATTGTGAGCCTTAGCGACATAGACCGATTTCTCAATGGTCTAAGCTACTGCTCAGTGAGACACAAATACATTCTTGTGCGTGAGGCTAAATTCATCTGCTAGCACAGTGGCTTGAGACAAGGAATGCACTTTATGGTCATTCAGGTACAGAACAATATGCTCAGGTAAACAGATTTTAGAATCCTCCAAAAGTATCAGCTCCTGAAGAGAAGCTAAATCCATCACCTTATTTGACATTAGCCATTTATCAATGAGATGGCCCTTCTCCCTTGCAAACTCAACAGATGCCTGAGTTGTGATCTTTCTGTAAGCCCTAAAGTACTGTCTGTATGAATCAGGCCCCAGGTCATATGCATGGAAGTCGGCAGCTTTAACAGTCTCATAATCGAGGCTATCAGACAGCGACAAAGTAGAGCATACCTTCTGTGCTTTTAGCACAAATTTACACTGCAATAAGAGAGGCCAGACATCTGTAGGCCATTGCAAAGACACTGCTATTTGCTCAAAAGTGCTGAAGTTCGAATCTACCTCACTCTCGCGAAAAGGTGGCACTAATTTGATGTACCTACCCACATCAAACCTGGTCTGTGGGGTCACTGGGTCAGAGCGGGCGAGGAAGCAGGAGTCGGCCGCACAACTGGAACAGCAAAAATTTTCATTGCCTCAAACTTCAGCTGCCATAGTCTGATCTCCTTCTCAGCTGCCAACACCAATCTGTGAACCTCCAGCCGACAGTTTAGCTCAGTTTGCAGTGCGTGCCTTTTCTCCTCTGAGGTGAGCTACAGTTGCGCCAGAGGCACCCTCAAATGAGGATTACACATGCTGTCCCCTCAGACACAGGGGACACATAAGGTAGTAATGTAACTTTGGCCCCAGCCTCAACCTCCACCTGCTCTACTTCATGTCCCTCAGACTTCTTCGCCGTGGGTAGCTTTCCTCCATCAGGTGCCTGTGCACCAAGTACAAAAAAGCCACACTCCATCAGACCTTCAAACACAGCATGCTTAATGACTTATTTTCAGGGATTGTTTCTCCACAGGAAAACGAAAGTGCTGCTCCAGAGCCAGCAGGTCATCCTTACAACACTGGTCTAATTGCTCCGCTGTAGGATCACCAAAAATGTTTGCCCATTAAACTAGTCCATATCCACACTGAGCGAATTTCACCCAAATGGCAGTGAGTTTAAACACAATGAGTGACACCAACCAAACCTGCCAGCATTGTTTAAGAGCACTCTGTGGTCCCTGTCTACCTAACCAACAAAACATTAACTAAATCCTAACTGCTCTTCAAAGGCTTTCTGGGCTTGGGATACCTTTAAACACTCAACTCTGAGAAAAAAATGTCAGATAGTGTACCCCCACTCAAGATTACCCCCCAAAACAAAAAATAGAAAATAACAATGCAAAATAGCAAACTAGTATTCTGATGGCAGGAGTAAATACTCCCCAAATGGAACACACCAATGTAACTAGTGAACACTCAATAACACAGTGATCACTCACAAAAGGAAAAGAAACTTCAACTCACCACTTACAAACAACAACCGAATCACTAGGAAGTATCCCAGGTGAGCCCCCCAATTTAGGTTACGTCACCCTGGATGACTTTGGTCTAGGGGTGTTAGGGAAGCAAAGTAAAAACAAGTCAGTGTTGTGTGTTGTTTGTGACTGGAAAAGGACAAGGCAGATACAGGTGGTCCTATTTCCAGTCTATTTACTTTATTTATATGTATTTACAGACGTGATCCAGGGCAACCAAATCCAAGGGAATTATCCAAAACACAAAATCTACAATATGAAAATTCAAGTCAGAGCATGAATTCTACACATTTGTTAATACAGAAACTAGCGCGATTCTTTAACTGGTGATTCTCCCCAGCGGCGCGCGCTCTCTCTCTCTCTCTCTCTCTCTCTCTCTCTCTCCTTCCCTCTCCTTCCCTCTCCTTCCCTCTCCTTCCCTCTCCTTCCCTCTCCTTCCCTCTCCTTCCCAGATGTCAGCTTCTTTAAATTGCACTCTCCAAATTCCCATTGGAACAGTACTGACAAGAAGACAGGTCCAGCAGCACTCTAAATGGAGATTGACAGCGGCTTGTCACACCCGAAATAAGGAAACCTGGATGGAAACAAAAACAAGGATGCAGAGTGCACACAAACATGACAGTGTGTGTCATTACCTGTGTGATACAGCATGCAAATTCAGCTTCACCGAGGGAAATCTGAAGTTCATGCACATTCTAAGCAGTCCACAAATTTCCTTCTGGGCCCTTTATCTGATTGGCACAGGAACATGTGTTTGAAAATGCATTGCACACATTGTATGCAGTTCTCATATTTAACACATCCTTTCTAAGATACGGGGCCCAAATCTGCTCTTAATACTAGTGAGGCCACAGTAGTGCTTTATAAAGGCTCAAAATTATATCCTTGCAGTTAGATTCTAGTACTGTTGGAATGAATGCTAACATTATATTTGCCTTCTATACCACAGACTCAACCTGCAAATTAACCTTTAGGGAATCCTGCACAAGGACTCCCAAATGCATGACCATACACTTTCTGACACTGTATTCCATCTGCCACTTCTTTGCTCATTCTCCTAATCTGTCTAGGTCCTTCTATAACTTTCCTACCTCCTCAAAACTACCTGTCCGTCCACCCATCTTCATATTGTCTGCAAACTTTACAACAAAGCTATCAATTCCATCATCCAAATCATTGACATATAGCGTAAAAAGAATTGGTACCAACATAGACCCCTGTGGAATACCCTTAGTCACTGGCAGCCAATCAGATCTAAGCCTCCCTTTATTCCCAATCATTGTGACCTTCCAATCAGCCACAGATTTATCCATGCTAGAACCATTCATGTAATGGGCTTATAGCTTGTTAAACGGCCTCATGTGTGGCAGAGGCCTTCTGAAAGTCTAAGTCCACAACATCAACCGATTCTCATTTGTCAATCCTGCTTGTTATTTCATCAAAGAATTCCAACAGATTTGTCAGGCAAGAAATTCCTTGGATGAAACCATGCTGACTACAGCCTATTTTATCATATTTCTCCAAGTACCCTGAGAACTCATCCTTAATAATTGACTCCAACATCTGTCCAGCCACTGAGATCAGACTAACCAAAGTATAGTTTCCTTTCTTCTGCCTCTCTCCCTTATTGAAGAGTAGAGTGATAATTTCAATTTCTTAGTCTTCCGGAATGATTCCAGAATCTAGTGATTCTTGAAAGATCATGACTAATGCCTCCACAATCTCTTCAGCCATCTCTTTCAACACTCTGGGGTGTAAACCATCTGGTCCAGATGACATCTATGTTTAGACCTTTCAACTTCTCAAGAGCCTTCTCTCTAGAAATGGTATCTTCACACACTTCATGACCCCTGTATTAGAGAACTTAGTACTGATTAAACACAAAGTAGGCAAAGACCTCGAAACTAGCTACCACCCTCATTTCGAGAATTCATGGGAAACCGTTCCTGCAATGAGCTACAACTCTACCAATGCAAGTCTATAGTTCAAACTTATACAGCAAATCCAAGCACAGTAGGTCAGCAGGTCTCAAGACACTGTTCTTGCAATTTACACAAAACTAGCATCTATACAATCAGTTCCTCATTGATCAGAGTACAAAACAAATCGTTATTCACACTGAAATTTGATGAGGCCTCTCGGACAAGGGTCAGCAGTCCTTCATTAAGGACATGATCTACTGATGGTTAGTACAAGTAAGGTAGGCCCATTCTCTTTCTTATACTATCCCATAATTCTGTTAAGCCTTAGTCCTCAAGCATAATTTTTCCTTCGCACCCTGACACCTGGAACTTCCACCATAATGCTAGTGTCTTCCACAGTGAAGACTGATGCAAAATACTCATTCAGTTATCCGTCATTTTCTTGCCCCCTGTTACTACCTCTCCAGCATCATTTTCCAGCAGAAAAATATCCACTCACAATATCCTCTCTTTTACACTTTATGTATCTGAAGAAACTTTTGGTATCCTCTCTAGTATTATTGGCTAGCATATGTTTGTATTCCATCTTTACCTTCTTACTGACATTTTTAGTTGCTTTCTGTTGGTTTTTAAAAGCTTCTAAATCCTCTAATTTCCTACTAATTTTTGTTCTATTATAAGCCCTCTCTTTAGCATTTATGTTGGCTTTGGCTTTGACTTCTCTTTTTAGTTGCTGTTGTGTCATAGAAACATAGAAAACCTACAGCACAATACAGGCACTTCAGCCCACAATGCTTTGTCAAACACGTCTTTACCCGAGAAATTACCTAGTGTTACACTTAACCCTCTATTTTTCTGAGCTCGATATACCAGTCCAGGAGTCTCTTAAAAGACCCTATCACATCCAACTCCACCGCCATCACCGGCAGCCCATTCCACGCACTTACCACTCTCTGCGTAAAAAACTTATCCCGGACATCCCCCTATATCTACTTCCAAGCACTTTAAAACTGTACCCTCTCATGCTTGCCATTCCAGCCCTGGGAAAAAGCCTTTGACTATCCACATGATCAATGCCTGTCATCAGCTTATACACCTCTATCAGGTCACCTCTCATTCTCTGTTGCTCCAAGGAAGAAAGGCCGAGTTCACGCAACCTATCCTCATAAGACATGCTCCCCAATCCAGGCAGCATCCTTGTAAATCTCTTCTGCACTCTTTCTATGGCTTCCACATCCTTCCTATAGTGAGGTGACCAGAACTGAGCACAGTACTCCAAGTGGGGTGAGACCAGGGCCCTATATAGCTGCAACATTACCTCTCAGCTCTTAAATTCAATCCCATGATTGATGAAGGCCTATACACCGTATGCTTTCTTAACCACAGAGTCAACCTGCACAGCAGCTTTGAGTGTCCTATGGACTCGGACTCCAGGATCCCTCTGATCCTCCACACTATCAAGAGTCTTACCATGAATACTATATTCTGCCATCATATTTGACCTACCGAAATGAACCACCTCACACTTATATGGGTTGAACTCCATCTGGCACTTCTCAGCCCAGTTTTGCATCCTATCAATGTCCCGCTGTAACCTCTGACAGCCCTCCACACTATCCACAACACCCCCAACCTTTGTGTCATCAGCAAATTTATTAACTCATCCCCTCCACTACTTTATCCAGGTCATTCATAAAAATCACGAAGAGCAGGGGTCCCAGAACATATCCCCGTAGCATACCACTGGTGACTGACCTCCATGCAGAATATGACCATTCTGCCTTCTGTGGGCAAGTCAGTTCTGGATCCACAAAGCAATGTCCCCTTGGATCCCATGCCTCCTTACTTTCTCAATAAGCCTTGCATAGGGTACCTTGTGAAATGCCTTGCCGAAGTCCATATACACTACATCTACTGCTCTACCTTCATCAATGTGTTTAGTCACATCCTCAAAAAAATTCAGTCTCTTGCCTTTAGAATCCTCTTTGGGGTGTATATATCTTATGCCTTCTGAATTGCTTCCAGAAGTACCAGACATTGTTGCTCTGCCGTCATCTCTGCCAGTATTCCTTTCCGATCAATTCTGGCCAACTCCTGTCTCATGCCTCTGTAATTCCCTTTACTGCACTGCAATAGTGATACATCTGACTTAATCTTCTCCTTCTCAAACTTTAGTGTGAATTTGATCATATTATGAGCACCTGCTATAAGGGTTCTTTTAACTTAAGGTCTCTAATCAGTTCCGGTTCATTGCACAACACCCAATCGAGAATAGCTGAGCCCCTAGATTGCTCAATTACGAGCTGCTCTAAAAAGCCATCTCACAGGCATTCTAGAAATTCCCCCCTTTGGAATCCAGCACCAATCAGATTTTGCCAATCAACCTTCATATTGAAATCCCCTATGACTATTGTAACATTGCCTTTAAGGGATGTATTTGTAGACCACACCTTTACTACTGTTTGGGGGTCTGTATGAAACTCCCATCAGAGTCTTTTCCCCTTGCAGTTCCTTAGCTCTATCCAACACAATTTAACACCTTCTGACCCTATGTAAGCTCTTCCTAAAGATTTGATTTCATTTTTCACGAACAGAGCAATTCCACCCCATCTGCCTTCCTGCCTGTCCTTTCGATACAATGTGTATTGAAGTCTTTGTTGTGGCCTCACATCCACTTAATAGAGTCCTAACCCTTTTACTCTCCCTGGCACATGAATCTCTAGTCCTAACCCCTCACTTATCTCCATCAACTATTTGTTTGCTATTCCCAACCTTGCTACTAATTATGAATTCTGAATCAAATTGCCATTGATTGACTGTGGCAGAACAGCTGTACCAGCTGTTTTAGGTGTCATGCAGGATATGAACTTCCTGTAATCAATCTGTAACTCTAAGAAAGCATTACAGCTGGTGAATAACTTTTATATGAGCTGAAATGATGTAATGCATTCTCCAAATACCCATTTCTCACAGGCAACAGTAGACTTTCAGACAATGATCATACATATCACAATCAAATGAATAAATGAAGTGAAAGGAATTAGGTGCAATCATTGTCAGATTATATTTTATTAATCTGCCTGAGCAGGGATATTTCTGGTTTCAATTGTACGTAAGTAGAATGCTGTGAAAATCTCTTAAATGAAAGCTAGTAATAGTGCACCAAATTGACACTTGCTTAAGTGGGCATATTTTAAAAATCCATTTTGTTCTGTCACTGCTGTGTAACCAAAATGGGAATTAACATAAATAAACAGATATAGCATTAAGTTCAGTTTGATTTCATTAGATTGTTGAATTGGCTTATTATTGTCAAAAGTAATGAGGTACAGTACAAAGCTTGTCTTGCATAATGTTCATATAGATCAATACATTATCTATACATTAAGATAGTACAAGGTAAAACAAGAACAAAGTGCAGAATACAGTGTTACAGAGAAAGTGCAATGCAGGTAGACAGAAAGGTGCAAGATCATAACGAGGTAGATTGTCTATTTGAAAGAGATTGTCCTTTAAAAGAGTGTTCAATTTGACGATGATTGTCATTACCATACACTGGGGAAGCAGAAATCATCAGACCATAGGACAATAAGACATAGGTGCAGAATTAGGCCATTCAGCCCATCGAGTCCACTCCACCACTCTACCATGGCTGATCCCGGATCCCATTTAAACCTATACACCTCCCCCTCACCATATCCCTTGATGCCCCGACCAATGAACACAGGAGCCCCTCAGGGCTGTGTACTAGCACCCTCCTTTACTCCCCATATCCCCATGACTGTGTCACCACCCACAGCTCTAATCAACTAATTAAATTTGCCAACGACACTACATTGATTGGCCTAATCTCAAACAATAATGAGGTGGCCTACAGGGAAGAAGTGATCTCTCTGACACAGTGGTGTCAAGAAAACAATCTCACCTTCACTGTTGCAAAATGAAAGGAGCTGGTTGTGGATTACAGGAGGAATGGAGATGGGATAACCCCTATTGACATCAATGGATCTGGGGTTGACAGGGTAAACAGCTTTAAGTTCCTTGGCACCCACATCACCGAGGACCTCACATGGTCTGTACATACCGGCTATGTGGTGAAAAAGGCACAACAGCACCTCTTTCACCACAGATGGTTGAGGAAGTTTGGTATGGGCTCTCAAATCCTAAGAACTTTCTAGAGGGGCACAATTGAGAGCATCCTGACTGGCTGCATCACTGCCTGGTATCGGAACTGTACCTCCCTCAATCGCAGGATTCTGCAGAGAGCAGACAGCCCAGTGCATCTGTAGCTGTGAGCTTCCCATGATTCAGGGCATTTACAAAGAGAGGTGTGAAAAAAGGGCTTGAAGGATCATTGTGGACCCGAGTCACCCCAACCACAATCTATTCCAGCTGCTACCTTCTGGGAAACAGTACTGCCGCATAAAAGCCAGGACCAACAGGCTCCAGAACAGCTTCTTCCACCAGGCCATCAGACTGATTAACTCACGCTGATTGACTGTTCTATTTATTATAAATTATTATAAATTACTATGATTGAACATTGCACATTTTGAAGGAGACATAACATAAAGATTTTTAATCCTCATGTATGTGAAAGACGTAAGAAATAAAGTCAATTCAATTCAATCAGGAATCTATCAGCTTTCACTTTGAACATACTCATGGACTTAGCCTCACCACGGTCTGTGGCAGAGCATTCCACAGATTCATCACTCTTTGGCTAAAAAAATTCCTCCTTACTTCTGCTCTAAAAGGTCAACCCTCAATTTTAAGGCTGTGCCCTCTAGGTTCTGGACACCCCCACCAGAGGAAATATCCTCTCCACATCCACCTTATCTAGTCCTTTCAACATTCAGTAGGTTTCAATGAGATCCCCACACATTCTTCTAAATTCCAGTGAGTACAGGCCCAAAGCTGCCAAACACTCCCCATATGTTAACCTCTTCATTCCCGGAATCATCCGCATGAACCTCCTCTGGACTCTCTCCAATGACAATATGTTCTTTCTGAGATAAGGTCCCAAACTGTTGACAATATTCCAAATGCGGCCTGACTAGTGTTTTATAAAGCTTCAGCATTATCTCCTTGTTTTTGTATTCTACTCCCCTTGAAATAAATGCTAACATTGCAATTGCCTTCTTTACCACAGACTCAACCTGTGCTGAAGTCCCTCTGCACCTCTGATGTTTGAACCTTCTCCCCATTTAAATAATACACTGCACTATTGTCCCTTTTACCAAAATGCATTATCTTACCTTTCTCAACACTGTATTCCATCTGCCACTTTTTTGCCTATTCTTCCAATTTGTCTAAGTCCTGCTGCAGTCACATTACTTCCTCAGCACTACCTACCTCTCCACCTACCTTCATGTTATCCACAAACTTTGCCACAAAGCCATCATTTCCTCTATCTAAATCATTAACAAACAATGTGAAAGGTAGCGGGTCCCAATACTGACCGCTGAGGAACACCACTAGTCATTGTCAGCCAACCAGAAAAGGACCCTTTATTCCCACTCGCCGCCTCCTACTTGTCAGCCATTCCGCTCTCCTTGCCAGTATCTTTCATGTAATGCCACAGGATTTTATCTTGTTATATAGCCTCACGTGTGGCACCTTATCAAACTCCTTTTGAAAATCTAAGTAACTGACATTGACTGCCTCTCCTTTGTCCACCCTGTTTGCTAATTCCTTGAAGAACTCTGTCAGATTTGTCAGGCAAGATTTCCTTTTGCAGAAACCATGCTGTCATTGACTTAATTTATCATTAGTCTCCAAGTACCCCGAAACCTCATCCTTAATAATGGACTCCAACACTTTCCCAAGTGCACAGGCAAGGCTAACTGGCCTATAATTTCCTCTCTTTTGTCTTTCTCCCTTAAAAAGTGAATTGATGTTTGTAATTTTCCAGTCCTCTGGGACCATGTCAGAACTAAGTGATTCCTGAAAGGCCACGACCAATGCACCTGATATCTCTCAGCAACCTCTCTCAGGACTCTAGGATGTAGACCATCTGGCCTAGGTAACTTACCCACCTTTAGTAAACACAAAGTACACAGCAGATTCTGTGGTCAAATCAAGATGTACAAATAAGCTGGATGAACTCAGCAAGTCGGGCAGCATCCATTGAAAGGTGCAGTCAACATTTTGGGCTGAGACCCCTTGTCAGGACTGAAGAAGGAGGGGGCAAGGGCCCTATAAAGAAGGTGGGGGGAGGGTGGAAGGTGCCAGGTGAAAAACCAATCAGAGGAAAGATCAAAGGGTGGGGGAGGGGAATCAGGGAGGAGATAGGCCGGAGAGGTGAAGAAGGAATGTAAGGGGAAAGCACTGTGGGTAGTAGAAGAAGGCAGAATCATGAGAGAGGTGATAAGCAGCTAGAAGAGGAAGCAGAGTGAAGGTGGGATGGGGGAAGGGAGAGAGAGGGAATTACCGGAAGTTGGAGAATTCGATGTTCATACTAAGGGGCTGGAGACTACCCAGATGGTATATGAGGTCTTGATAGCTGCCTATCACCTCTCTCATGATTCTGCCTTCTTCTACTACCCGTAGTTCTTTCCCCTTACATTCCTTCTTCACCTTTCTGGCCTATCCCCTCCCTGCCTCCCCTCCCCCACCCCTTGATCTTTCCTCTGATTGGTTTTTCACCTACACCTTCCCCCTCCCCCCACCTTCTTTATAGGGCCCCTGCCCCCTCCTTCTTCAGTCCTGATGAAGCGCCTCGGCCCGAAACGTTGACTGCGCCTTTCAACAGATGCTGCCCAACCTGCTGAGTTCATCCAGCTTGTTTGTACATCTTGATTTACCCACCTTTAGACCTTTCAGTTCATCTTGCTCTTTTTCCTTTGTAATAGCAATGACACTCTCTCCTGCTCCCTAATACTCACAGACCTCTGGTAAACTGCTCGTGTCTTCCACAGTAAAGACTGGAGCAAAGTCCTTATTAAGTTCAGCTGCCATTTATTTGTCTCCCATTACTACCTCACCAGCATCATTTTCCAGTGGTTCAATATCAACTCTCACCACCCTTTTATTCTTTATATAACAGAAAAAACTTTTAGTATCCTGCTTTATATTGTTGGCTAGTTTGCCCTCATATTTCTTCTTTTCCCTTCTTATAGTTTTTTGTTAGCCTTTTGTTGGATTTTAAAAGCTTTCTAACCATTTAAATTCCCACTCACTTCTGCTACCTCATATGCCCATCCCTTGGCTTTTATGCAGTCATTAACTTCCCTTGTAAGCCATGGTTGCCTAGCCCTGCTATTTGAGAACTTCCTCTTCTGTAGAACATATATATCCTCCACCTTGTGAACTACTCCCAGAAACTTCAGCCACCTCTGTTCCCCTGTCATCCCTGCCAGTTTCCCCCTCCAATCCATCTGGGGAAGCTTCTCTCTCATGCCTCTGTAATTCCCTTTATTCCATCGAGATAGAGGTACATGTAAGTTATGCTTCTCCCTCTGAAATTGCAGTATGAATTCAATCACATTATGATCACTACCTCCTAAGGGATCCTATACATTAAGCTGACTAATAACATCTGGATTATTACACAACGTCCAATCTAAGATAGCTTTTCCCCGAGTAGGCTTGAAAACAAGCTGTTCTAAAAAGCCATTTTGAAGGCATTCAACAAATTCTTTTTCTTGCGATCTGACACCAACCTGATTTTCCCAATCCCCTTGCATATTGGTGTCCCCCATTACAATTGTGACATTACCCTTATTACTTGCCCTTTCCAGCTCCTTTTGCAAGTCAACCCCACACCTTGGCTACTAGTTGGAGCCTTATATATGATTCCCATAATGGTTTTTCACCCTTGCAGTTTCTTAACTCCATCCACAAAGATTTGACATTCTTTGACTTTATGTCACCTCTTTCTAAAGATGTAGCTCAATCTCTTACGGACATAGCCACACCACTGCCTATACCTTCATCCTTGTCCTTTTGATACAAAGTATATCCTTTGAGGTTTGAACTCCCAACTATGACCTTCTTTCAGCTACAACTCAGAAATGCCCATAACGTCATACAGATTAATCTCTAATTGCGCCATGAGATTGTCAAGAGACAATCTTGAGCTCAGTGTTTACTCAGCTTCTTACATCTTCTGCAATCTTCTGGCCCTTCAAATAAAGTCTGTTTAATTTCAGCTGACTACAAGCCAAGCCTACAATATAGTTAAATTTTGCTGTCAAGGTGAAATCTGGGATAAGCACTGGATGTTACTTACATTCAAGTAATATAGAACATAGAACATAGAATTATACAGTACATTACAGGCCCTTCGGCCCACAATGTTGTGCCGACCCTCAAACCCTCCCTCCCATATAACCCCCCACCTTAAATTCCTCCATATACCTGTCTAGTAATGTCTTAAACTTCACTAGTGTATCTGCCTCCACCACTGACTCAGGCAGTGCATTCCACGCACCAACCACTCTCTGAGTGAAAAACCTTCCTCCAATATCCCTCTTGAACTTCCCTCCACTTACCTTAAAGCCATGTCCTCTTGTACTGAGCAGTGGTGCCCTGGGGAAGAGGCGCTGGCTGTCCACTCTGTCTATTCCTCTTAATATTTTGTACACCTCTATCACTTCTCCTCTCATCCTCCTTCTCTCCAAACAATAAAGACCTAGCTCCCTTAATCTCTGATCATAATCCATACTCTCTAAACCAGGCAGTATCCTGATAAATCTCCTCTGTACCCTTTCCAATGCTTCCACATCCTTCCTATAGCGAGGCGACCAGAACTGGACACAGTACTCCAAGTGTGGCCTAACTAGAGTTTTATACAGCTGCATCATTACATCGTGTCTCTTAAACTCTATCTCTCGACTTATGAAAGCTAACTCCCCATAAGCTTTCTTAACCACCCTATCTACCTGTGGGGCAACTTTCAGGGATCTGTGGACATGTACCCCCAGATCCCTCTGCTCCTCCACACTACCAAGTATCCTGCCATTTACTTTGTACTCTGCCTTGGAGTTTGTCCTTCCAAAGTATACCACCTCACACTTCTCCAGGTTGAACTCCATCTGCCACTTCTCAGCCCACTTCTGCATCCTATCAATGTCTTTCTGCAATCTTTGACAATCCTCTACACTATCTACAACCCCACCAACCTTTGTGTTGTCTGCAAACTTGCCAACCCATCCTTCTACCCCCACATCCAGGTTGTTAATAAAAATCACAAAAAGTAGAGGTCCCAGAACAGATCCTTGTGGGACACCACTAGTCACAACCCTCCAATCTGAATGTACTCCCTCCACCACAATCCTCTGCCTTCTGCAGGCAAGCCAATTCTGAATCCACCTGGCCAAACTTCCCTGGATCCCATGCCTTCTGATTTTCTGAATAAGCCTACCATGTGGAACCTTGTCAAATGCCTTACTAAAATCCATGTAGATCACATCCACTGTACTACCCTCATCTATATGACTGGTCACCTCCTCAAAGAACTCTATCAGGCTTGTTAGGCACGATCTGCCCTTCACAAAGCCATGCTGACTGTCCCTGATCAGACCGTGATTCTCTAAATGCCCATAGATCCTATCTCTAAGAATCTTTTCCAACAGCTTTCCCACCACAGATGTAAGGCTCACTGGTCTATAATTACCCGGACTATCCCTACTACCTTTTTTGAACAAGGGGACAACATTCGCCTCCCTCCAATCCTCCGGTACCATTCCTGTAGACAACGAGGACATAAAGATCCTAGCCAGAGGCTCACCAATCTCTTCCCTCACCTCGTGAAGCAGCCTGGGGAATATTCCATCAGGCCCTGAGGACTTATCCATCCTAATAATGTATTTTAACAACTCCAACACCTCCTCTCCCTTAATATCAACATGCCCCAGAACAACAACCTCACTCATATTGTCCTCACCGTCATCAAGTTCCCTCTCATTGGTGAATACTGAAGAGAAGTATTCATTGAGGACCTCGCTCACTTCCACAGCCTCTAGGCACATCTTCCCACTTCTATCTCTAATCGGTCCTACCTTCACTCCTTTCATCCTTTTGTTCTTCACATAATTGAAGAATTCCTTTATTCTACTTGTCAGGGCCTTCTCATGCCCCCTTCTTGCTCTTCTCAGCCCCTTCTTAAGCTCCTTTCTTGCTACCCTATATTCCTCAATAGACCCATCTGATCCTTGCTTCCTAAACCTCATGTATGCTGCCTTCTTCCGCCTGACTAGATTTTCCACTTCACTTGTCACCCATGGTTCCTTTACCCTACCATTCTTTATCTTCCTCACCGGGACAAATTTATCCCTAACATCCTGTAGAAGATCCTTAAACATTGACCACATGTCCATAGTACATTTCCCTGCAAAAACATCATCCCAATTCACACCCGCAAGTTCTAGCCTTATAGCCTCATAATTTGCCCTTCCCCAATTAAAAATGTTCCTGTCCTCTCTGATTCTATCCTTTTCCATGATAATGCTAAAGGCCAGGGAGCGGTGGTCACTGTCCCCCAGATGCTCAGCCACTGACAGATCTGTGAGCTGACCTGGTTCGTTACCCAATCCTAGATCTAGTATGGCATTCCCCCTAGTCGGCCTGTCAACATACTGTGACAGGAATCCATCCTGGACACACTTAACAAACTCTGCCCCATCTAAACCCTTGGAACTAATCAAGTGCCAATCAACATTAGGGAAGTTAAAGTCACCCATGATAACAACCCTGTTATTTTTGCACCTTTCCAAAGTCTGCCTCCCAATCTGCTCCTCAGTACCTCTGCTGCTACCAGGGGGTCTATAGAATACCCCCAGTAGATTAACTGCTTCCTTCCTGTTCCTGACTTCCACCCATACTGACTCAAAAGAGGATCCTCCTACATTACCCACCCTTTCTGCAGCTGTAATAGTATTCCTGACCAGTAATGCCACCCCTCCTCCCCTTTTTCCCCACTCTCTATCCCTTTTAAAGCACTGAAATCCAGAAATATTGAGAATCCATTCCTGCCCTGTTGGGGCATAATGGCCACTCTATCATAATTCCATGTATGTATCCAAGCTCTCAGTTCATCACCTTTGCTCCTGATGCTTCTTGCATTGAAGTACACACACTTTAGCCCTTCTATCTTACTACCTTTACACCCTCTATTCTGCTTCTCTTTCCTCAAAGCCTCTCTATATGTTACATCTGGCTTTACTCCATGCACTTCTTTCACTGCTCTATCGCTCCGGGTCCCATCCCCCTTGCAAATTAGTTTAAACCCTCCTGAACCATGCTAGCATGGTTATATAGTTTTGCAGTGCATCAAAAATGTGCTATGCTAATGAATTTCTAGGCTAATATTGTCAACTTTGGTACCTCTTCAAGTGACTTATGAAATGAGATGAATTAATACTGCTCATTTTGCACTATCACACAAAGTCAAATTTGCACAGCTTAAGCAAAATATCACAGGGATTCGATTTTCAAGAACAGCATGGTTTTCTTTGCCTGCATGACACACTGAAGAAACATGCAGAATCATGCTGATGTTGATTTATACAAAAAAATGGAAATTCACTGATTTTACTTTGTGCCTTAATTTGATGTAATGATTATTCTGTTAAATTTTTAGCTGTAGATGATTGATCTGTAAAATATAGCAGAGCCTTTGAAAGTGAAATTCATTACAGAAAGAAGTTAACATTGCCTTTTACTCTGCCCTCATGCCAAACAAATGACGAATGCCTGACCAGCCTAAATTAAAAACTAGATGGTTTTTAATCTATTCAGTGACTAAATGCTTGCAAGAAAATGGATGCAATTAACTGCTTTATCAAAACTTATTTATAATATTTGTAGTGCAAGATTTTAGTTCCCAGGATTAACAAACACCGGTTACTTTATTGTTGTATCTAACGTGCTACAACTGCCAGAAAAAAAAACAACCCTTTTCATATATCTGCCTATTTTGTTTTCCTTCTCCTTATCTCTTCTGATTTTAAGATGTGGGAACTATCCTGTTACATAATTCCTAATTTTTGAAACCTCCTTTCCCTATCACCCCATGTGCCCTGCTTTTCTGCCCTTTTCCCTATATCTTGCTTGGCATTTTACCAGGCTTTTGTGAATTATCTTGGGATTACTCAGCATATTAATGTTACTATATATCCAGAAGTAAGGTCATCCGAACTTCTCCAATGCAAGTAATTGAGCGTTGTTTTTTCTGATGCTCAAGCCAAACCCTGTACCTGAGAGGCATCAAGTACTCTTGCTTAGCTTCAGTCTCATGTTAGTGAAGAGGGTAATGAAGATTTAGTAGTATTTAATGCAATTGCTAACGATTGGGAGCAGATTGGATTGGTTCTAAAAGGATCAGCACAATTTGTTTCCTAATCCTTCCACTCCACCAGTGTAGGTTGTCTTTCTCGCCCTTGTACCCCATCCCTCTAAAGCATATTTACTCAATAGCTCTGTATAACCACCTACTACCTTACTTTTACAAACCTTTCTTTTAGTGAAAATGTTATCCTGCCTTCGAATCTCTCTTCTTTATTTCTCCCTCTTGCTTTGTTTTAATGCCTCCTCAGTCAACTCTGAGCAGGTAAGACGTATATTCCAGAATGGAAACAATGTGGGTCTGTGGTATTTCTTTGAATGGAATGTGAAGAATTCCATTGTGTTTTCCCCACTAGCTCCAATTATCCGGTTCCTCGTTTGAGAGTTTCAGCGGAATCTGTATCTGTCATTCTTTATAAAGATCCTTTAAAATAGTAATAAACTGAAAGATGAGTAAGAGTCCCTATTCATCCAGCCCCTCATGACCTCTCTCTGGCATGTACCATCAAGAAGTGGAACAAAGTAGAAACCAGCCATTCCACCAAATGAACAAGGAAGTGAGTCAGGGTGCAAGTCAACAAGTGCATCTTAGATCACATGCCTTTTTCTCAAGTTATTCTTCAGCTGCTAAGTTTCCAAAGAACATAGATATCTTGCAAAAAAATATTAAACTCACAAACCTGTTTCATTTAGGAATTTGCAGCCGCAGTAATATGGTTCAGTTACCAACCAATCCTCTGGGAACCACTGACTGTCAACCTAATGCTCTGAATGGGTACAGCCTCGAAGAGGGCAATTTAGGCAGGGGCAGTGATTTGGTTTGAAATTTCTAAAAGTTACCCCACAGGGAAGAACAACAAAGATGATGTGCTAAAATTTCAGATATCACTGGTTTTTCCATTCCAATTCTGGCTTCTATATTTATGAATATGTAGAAACAGAGTTTGTCCAATGCTTCTATTCCTAATAGAAATTTATAGCAAGGTAAATGACTAGAGCTTGTCAAAGAATAACTTTAATTTGTTGTGAATTAGATTTTCTTATGTAATGTCATTACTTTTATATATCAATTGAAACACTCTATTCACAGGTCCCAAGTTGTTCATTCAGCTGCTGTGTACAATCGGTTGTTAGGTGGTCACACTGGGTTGAATCTATCATATTGAGACTGACTAATTAAGTTACCTCCTTTTAAATCTGCTATGCTGAAATTCATACCTCCTGCTTTTTATAGTGATTGCACACCAGTAGAGGCACATGATTAACTACCAAGAAGCTGTTCTCTTTGCCAACTGGCCATTGGCATTATATTTTTTCTTTGTTATCTTGTCACAAAGACCCAGGGCGTCAAGATCTGATGTACCCCACCTGAACTTATATAAAGTCAACTATAGCAAGATTTATCAATTGACAATTCCTCACTGACTTTAAATACCCCTCAGCTAAAAGGATTTCTTACTTCATCATATTCTGCTGTCCGTTTGATACAACACAGAACAATTCAATCAGAACATTTCTTTCCAATTGTTTCCTACAGCTTGTCTTTTTAACTTGAGAAGTCTTTCTCCAACTGAGAATCAGAAACACAATTCCACAGATGAATTAGAGTGGAAACTAAGGGAAGTTACTAGATTGCTAAGAACTTGGTTACATAGGGAGAGAGAAGAAATGAAAATTGTCTCCTTAGAGCAGAGCAGACTGTCAAGAGATTTTACAGCAACATTAAAGATCATAGAGTTTTGTTAAAGAACATTCATGGAGACTGTTTGGCATGACAGAAACTTTGGAGGCTGGCGACACAGGAGAATGAGGGGTGACCATATAGGAATATTTGGAATTATGATAGGGACAGATAATCAACCTTTCCCAAAGGCAGGGGAGTCCAAAATGAAGGGGCATAGGTTTATAGGGTGAGAGGAAGAAGATTCTAAAGCTATCTGCGGGGTAACATTTTTCATGCGGATGGTCGTCAGTATGTGGAATGTCCTACCAGTGGAAATGGTTGAGGCAGGTACAATAGTGTCATGCACACAAAATGCTGGAGAAACTCAGCAAGTCAAGCAGCATCTGCGGAAGGGAATAAACCGTTGATGTTTCGGGCTGAGATACTTCATCAGGACTCAAAATGGAAGGAGGCAGAAGCCAAATAAAAAGGTGGAGGAAGGGAAAGGAATACCACCTAGCAGGAGATAGGTGAAACCAGGTGAGGGGGAAGGTGGGTAGGTGAGTAAGTAGGAATGAAGTAAGAAGCTGGGAGGTAATATGTGGAAGAGGTAAAAGAGTGAAGAAGGAACTTGTTAGGAGTGGACAGTGGACCGTGGAAGGGAAAGAGGAAGGGCATCAAAGGGAGGAGATGGGCAGGTGAGGAGAAGCAAAGTAGTAAAGAGGGGAACCAAAGCAAGGAATGGAAATAAAGAAAAGCAGGGGATTACTGGAAGTTAGGTAAATTGATGTTTGTGCCATCAAGTTGCACACTACCCAGTTGGAGTATGAGATGGTGCTCCTCCAATCTGAGTGTGGCTTCATCATGGCAGTAGAGGAGGCCATGTCAGAATGTGACTGGGAAGTAGAACTGAAATGGATGGTCACCAGGAAACCTCACATTTTATGGTTAAAGAAGTGAATGTGTTCGACAAAGCAATACCCCAATCTACATCAGGTCTTACCAATGTATATAAACCATACCAGGAGCACTGGCTAGAATAGATAACTCAGAGAGACTCACAGCCTTTTCAATAGTGTAATAGTGCACAAGTCTGAAGAGAGTTCTTGTTAAAGATTTGTATAATTCACCCAAATTGTAGGACTGAACATTCATGCTCTTACATTATCTCCCTTGTAATTTTCCCTTGAAGAAAACTATCTGTATATTTTCTGATTTTCTGTTTGACCCTGCTGTCTCTTCAGTCTGGAGGAAGAAAAGTATTAAAACATTCCTGTGGGAAAAAAAAAGGGATAGCTGTGATTTAATTAGCAGAAACTGATGATTCTTCCAGATTTCACTGCAGACTGCACTATCAGCAGTGGTAAACTCAATGAGGCACAGAGGGTGCTCTGTCAGTTCAATATGTTTGTGCAGTATCCCACTGAGCTGAGGATTAAAACTCATAGAATGATGGCTATTTGTCATTTGCACAAGGAAAACCATGAATTTGTAACAAAATCTCAAGAGAATGAGCACACAAGAGCAGCCATGACTGAGCATTTATCTATCCTAGGAATGTAATTTACTTGCATAAAAACCGCTATCGGTTTCCTTTGAAAGATGTTTTAACAGACTAATTCTAATATATTGAACTTTTGCTCTTTTAACAAATGTACTGAAAACCTGAAGATTGTCTCCATTAGAGACACAAGGCTCTAATTAATACTGAGAAAATTTGAGGGAGGGGGCCATAAGGCCATACGAAGAATTTTTAATTTCAACATAAAGGTTTACTAAGAGCTGAGGTGCACAAAGATCTGTAAACAATGCTGACTGGGAAAGAGAGCTTATTATTCTAAGAAATAGCATAGAAGTCAGTCTTCAGGTTCAATTTAGCAATGTTTTTCATTTGTGTCTGGGGTATAATACTGTCAGGGAATAAGGAACATGGTTCATCAGTAAGTAATACCTTAGCTTGCACTCTGGTAAATGCACGAGCGAAAAAGCCAATTTAATATAAAAGATAAATAAGGGATTTTGGGATCCATACTGGCAAATTGTTCTTTAATTGGCCTAACAATAAAAACAGTTGCTACTATGTTGAATCTAGCTGGAAACGTTTCTAATGTAAAAAGGCTGGGAGGTGGTATTCCATTGCTAGAAATCTGAAAAGGAATTGATATTTGAAGGTAATATTGCAGGAAACAAGGGCATAAATATGTTGAACAATTTGATATCAAGGATGTAGATGATGCTGGTAAATGCCAGAATTATTGGTTTTGAGCTGAAGAGACAATACAGAGTTAATCAAAGGGACCTTTAGGACAATCCGGTACATTATCAAGACTGGCAATTGCTCATTGCAGTCAATGGGTGCCAATTCTGACCCTACTACTGTATTGCTAGTTTTATTATCCAATCTGATGGTCAACTGTTTATCATAGACAATCATCACTTTATGAGCTTTAAGTGGTTCATGAATTCTTAATCCTTAAAAAAATATTATTTCTTAAATTCTTAAAAAAATTCTGACATTCTTAAATGCTGAATTCTCAAAAAAAACTTTTTCATGCAGACTCAGAAGAAATCAGTGTGATTTGACTGGACAGTGACCTTTTGAAGCATTAGGATCTCTCTGCTTGCCTATTTGGAGTGACACCTGATTGCCTAATTCAAGGCCCACTAATACAAACGATAACACTAAATTAAGGCAGGTAGATAATTTAAATTTCTTTTCTCAGCAATTTTTTTCCATCTCCTCCTTTTGGTGACAATATTCATCACCTTCCCACCCCCACACTAATTCTGATCACAAGCAATTCTCTCTCCTCCCTTATATTTTCTGCCTACTATCCACTGGCTTTCCAAATAACCAACTTCCCTTCAGACGAGACAACCACCTCCTCTACCCTCTATCCTCTTTCACCCACTCTCTTTGCTGAGTGAGTCTTTTAACAAACTGTACTTTTGACCAATTCCCTTACAATGTTCCTCTCCTTTTGCTCCAGTCTACTGCCCAACTCAATTCCTCCATAATCAATTATCCATTGCGATTGCAACAACATCCAAAACTTTCTGCTTATTCCCCAAATAGTGTATGTTGTTTTATGTGCTGACTCAAAGTAATATTCCCTAGCCATTAGCAATGTTCTGCAAAATCTTAACAATTTTTATGACCTGGCACATTAGGTTAAGGTCTATTTTGGAAATAACAACCTATTAAAGTATTCCCAGGCTACCAATTAAGAATGTACTGGAAGTTGATTTAAAAGATACAAAAAAAGAAAATATGCTGTGCACAAATGTATGCTCATTTGTTTAAAATAAAGCTATGACTTAATTCTTCTTTTGGTCTCAGACTGCCAACATTTGCTAATATTTTCTATTTTTACTTATTATTTAATGGACCAGATTTATTTGTACACTCAATGTGTGAGCAACATGCCTGGTCAGATGAAATTTCACAGAAAGATGAGTAGGTTGGAAATTTTTTTGTAGCAGTCCTTCACAGTTCAATGGTTCCATTTAATGTCAGAAAATGTATACAATATACAACCTGAAATTCTTGCTCTTCGGAGACATCCATGAAAACAGAAGGGTACACCAAAGAATGAATAACAGTAAAAACATTAGAACTCAAAAGAACCCCCCACCTCACCCTCCCACACACAAGCAGTAGCAATGCAATGACCCTCCCCTCTCCCATTTACTTCAGCAAAAAAGCATCAGCACCCTACATCGACCAAGCAAGCAGTAGCAAAACCCGAATAAAGACCATGATCTACAGTACAACAAAAACTAATCGTTAACCCGACAATTCGACATTCTCTCTCTCTCTCTCTCTCTCCCTAATAAAGGGCAGAGAGGTGTCACACAGCAAGAGGGGAGACTAACAGGACAAAAAAAAACAACTCACTGATTGCGATGTTAAAGTCTGCTGCGTCGTTTTTTCTTCTGAGTTGTCCGACTTGAGAATCGGCAACGAACTCTCCCCCATCAACGAGAGAAAGAGAGAGAGCGAGTGAGAGAGATATGAGTTTAGAGGCCTGTGACAGCTGATCCACTATTCATGATATTCCATTTTCACTTCAGTCAGCAACTCTGGCATAGAATCAGATCATCCCCAGGGCCGCAGAACCTCAACACCCTAAAGGTGTGTGTAAAGTTCTTGCGCGGGTGTAACGAACCCGAATTAAATGTTGATTTAAACCGTAGTCAATGAAAACAAGGTCGCAGTAAGATTAACCATTTATTGTTCACTCTTCACATTAATGTATGGTGAAAACTGTTGATAAAACAATACAAGATTGGTACAGTGTTTGTTTCTTTCTAAGTATCACATTTACATCGTGAATACTTGCAAAGGTAAAACTACAATAACTACATTACATTAAAGTGCAGCATACAGTCAGAATCTACCTGCTCCATTGACTGCTTTAAATACACTTCAACACAAACTATCCCGACTCTTTAACTAACAAAAACATAAACCTTATCGACCGTCGTTACTTTTAACAGAATCAGCGTTAACATTTTAATTCAACATATCGATTATCTCATGACTTACAGCGTTGCTTTCACTGTGTCTTTGGTGCGTAGAGAACAACCTTAACTCGCGCTGAACTGCAACGTGTGAGCGCCCCCCACCCTTGCGTTTATCCCAAACTGGTATTTTCCCACAAGACGCGGCAAAACCAGATGTGACGTCATCGCAGCCGCGATATATTACAGACAAATGAATTTACTTAAACAATCCTAACTTTAACTAAAAAATGCTAACAAACGAATTACTAAGTGAAAATATTATAAACTAAATAACTGCCATAAAGGCAGCACAGTGTGCTCATCTTCTAGGCCAGGTCCATGCTCATGCACTTACCAAAATTTGTTCCAGGTTCTCCATGCATGCTCTTTTAAGGACATAAGATAACAATGTTTGCAAAGTCATTCGTACATCTAATACATGGATCATTCTCAGTGAAGTAGGACTTGGTCAGCTAGCGGTGGCATTGGTTGAAGGGATTTAACCCTTCCTGGTCTGCTGCCATTACCTCTGTAGCATTAATCCTGTGCCAGTTTAGTACTAGTCTTCAAACTTTTTGGACATTTGCTTCCATTATCCTCTCTGCTATTGGTAGGAATATGCTCCTTAAATCTGGCATATTTCTCCATCTCTGGTTCATTTACCCATCTGATAGCCAGTCACCAACTCCAAGCCTATCATTCTTATCCTTTACATTCTCCCCAGGATCATTCCCCACCCAGGACCTCGCAGTCCCTCTTTGCCTTGCTCTTTTACCACAATCTCAGTGGAGCAAAGCCTTTGATTGTATTTTTGTTTGTAAGGATTATTCTAAAATGCAGAACGCCTTCGGCCTCCACTGCAGTAGGACATTGCTGCTTGGGGGCTCCCTATACAGATGATTAGTTTAATATGTTCTTTTAAGTGCATTTAAGAATTATGATGTTGGTGAATTATGACTTCTGGCCATATGGATTCCTTAGTGACTAACACCTATGCAGAAGATTTGAGAAACCAGCTCCTGAGCCAGTTAATGGCTCACTGGGGAATAACAAAGCCAATTTATCCAGATTGTAGTGAAGACACTAACGGGCAGTAATTGGCACATTCATTATAAAGAGGAGCCATTTCTTGCTCCACTGTTCATGCACAATGTTTTAAGAAAATGTGATGGATTGAAGACTACAAAGGCCATTATTCTATATTAATATTAGATTCAGTGATACATAGCTGCTGTAACAAGTGATGTTTATGTAGCAATTTAATGAACCCTTTAAAATTTGTCAGCTCCTTCTGCTAACTGCCTGTATTTGTGGCGCAGAGAACCACTTAAAGAGGTGGGCTATTCTGAAACAGCTCTGGCGACAATGATAAAAAAACCTGCCATTCCTTTAACATTTATCATCCACTTTTATTAGTCCTTGGAAAGGCATTCTTCAACTGTAGAATATAAAAAAAATAGGAGATGGAGTTAGACCTTGTGCTGGTTCTGCCATTCAATATGATCAGGGCTCATGTTTCACCACAGCACCATTCTCTCACAACAAGGAAATCAAGGAATACAAACTTAACATTTCCCTATTCCTTGGAAATTAACAAAAAGGCTGAGAAATTGTTGATGTTCTCAAGTTCATGTTAATCTGCTGTTGTTCTTGTGATATGCTGCATAGCAGCAGGTTAACTTGACCTAATGTGCACAGACAAATTTGTAGGCTTTCATATTAATTTCCAAGAAGTGGTAAGATTGAAAAGCTGGCTGATTATTTGGGGCACTACATCACATGGGTTGGTCAAACGCCAATAAATCTGAAGAGATTGCACAAACGAGTCCATGCTGACAGCAAAGAAAACTTACTTGCAAAAATTATTAAGTTCATCAAGCACTTCATGGCTTTTCCAGGGATCTCAAGAGAACTTGGGGCACCAAGACTGAGTTCTTGGAATTTTCCAGGAAGCCCTCCAGACATAATGTGGGGAATTGCCTGATGGAAAATTCAGTAAGCCTCTTGACTACCCTATGCCCATTCTAGTTCCCCACCATGGGGGCATTAAACAAGGCACAAATTTTCTCAAACTGATCTTATGATATTTACCTAACTTGATGGTTGTTCAGCTTGTTCCTGGGACACAGCAAGAATTTCAAGACCTATTTCTTCCCCATTTTTTTTCTAGCCCAGATTGTTCCGTTGATATAGGTAAATACTACTTCACAAATGCTAGTGTGGTTATGATGTCTGTTTTTTCCTGATATCATAGAAATCTGCACATTAAATAAAATCACAAGAGATTACAAATGCTGGAAATGGAGCAACTATTAACTACTGAATGAATTCAATGAGCTGAGCAGCATTTGTAAGGGGGATGAGGGGGTAAGAATTGTTGACATTGACATTTCCTTTCCCTCAACAGGTGCTCCTCGACCTGCCGAGTTTTTCCAAAAGACTGATAGCTAGCAAATAAAGGTTCTATTAAAGTGTTGAAAGAAAAGTTCTGCCATGCATTTATCTTAACACATTATACTGATGATTTAGAATGCCAAATGTTCTTAAACTTTATTATTTTATAGGACAAGAAAAACACAAAAAAAAAAACAATGTGATCCAGCTGAGTTAGCTTGTTTCTGATTGATAAAAAAAACTCATTCAATGAAATGGTAATGATGATTAAGATGTTGCAATTATTCAGCTTAAAAGCTAAATACTTAGATAATCTTTATCGTAAGCATAGAACAGTATATGGGCACTCTCTTGTGAAGGAAATGTATTACTCTAAGCTGTGTAGTGGGAAAGGGCTGCAAAAGTCTTAATTTTTTTCAGAATTGACAGATATACTAGGCTGAACAGCAGTGCTAGATATATATATATATATATACATCATTAAGCAGATGAAAGCAGTATTAAATGGCCATTAATCAAAATACCCCTATTAAAAGCAATCTAGTGATTTACTGTTATGTGGTAATATTTGTATTAGGATATCTAGCAAAACTATGTTGTGCAAAATGAGTGCATTACATGTACCTTATAAGAAGTCAGCCAGCAATATTGTTAGAGCATGGTCATATCAAAAAACCTATTCCCATTGTACAAACATTATTACTTGCAAATTATTCTACAAGAGGATCACAACCTTGTCATAGGGTTTGGAGGCTTGCATGCCTCAATGATCTGGAGACCTATGTTGACTGGAGTCAGGGTCTTGGCTCTTGGTAGGTTCACCCATGCCAAATAGATCAAAAGATAGATGTCATTCTAAGAATGTCCACTGGTCCTTCAGGTTTAGGGGATCAGCTCATGGCTAAGAACCCTGACTGGTCAAAAAGCAACTCTTACAGAAAAAGTAATGACGAATCCTTCTATACAGGGGGAAATGGAGGGTCTTCATTGCTGCCCTAAATACCAGCAGAATAACAGGCAGTAAGTAAGTCAATGTGCAAATAATATCGATATATGCATTTGCTGAAATCTGGCATGAGCTTCTTCTCAGGTTTGGTAGAAGACATACAGATGTTTCTATCTGAGAAAAATCTCTGGTATTGAATGCTGAGTTGCATAGGAGTATGATCCAAGGAATTGTGACAAAGGGAAAAAACTAAACAACACAAGATTCAAAATTCAAGACTCCAGTTTATTTGTCACACGTACATTGAAACATACAGTAAAATGCATCATTTGCGTTAAGAACTGACACACTTGAGGACGTGCTGGGGGCAGGCTGCAAGTGTTGCTGCACATTCTAGCTCCAACATAGCATGCCCACAATGTTCGGCAGAACAACACGGAACACAACAAAACAGCAGCAACAGCAAGCCCCTTTAACCCCATGGCCAACATCCAATCTCCAGCTGATGTGGACTTGGACGAGCAGACACCAGGTTTTGACCTTTCCAGGGTACTCACAGACTCAGCTCCAGTCTCAACTTCCGGAGTTCTGATTTGACCCTCAGACCTCGATCCTCAGCATCGATTCCAGGGCACACCAATTACATCGAACGACAGTCGCATCAATTCACAAGCCCAAGGGCCTATCAGAACTCAACTCCAGAATCTGCTGACAACTTGCGGAGCTGGGCTGGCCCTCGTCTACACTCTGCTGGTTTGAAGTGTGATATCCATTCATGGATGTCTCACATTAGACAATTATTATTTATTACAGGTAGGTTGGAATGTTTTATTTGATTTTTATTTCCATTTTAGTGATTAAATTTGAAATAATCTTTAATACTTTTCATGTTTTTACATGATCTGAGTATTGTTTATTGAAGAGACACTGATAACGGTCTGTGAGTCTGGGGACAGGACATGCCAACCATAAAAGAACTTCTGTGACTGCATTTGGTCATCAGTGCAGAGACAACTCCTGTACTGTGTGAGACCCTTTACTCTTTTCCATAGATGTGCCTGGCCTGCTGATATCCTCCCTCCAGCATTGTGTGTATGTTGCTGTGCTGAGTCATTCATTTCCTAAAAGAAGACCCCATCCAGCGGTGTATGGAACAAGCAGAATGTTACATGGATGCGTCAGAGAGTGGGCTTGGGGGAATAGGAGATAGAGTCATAGAGTCATAGAAAACTCCAGCACAGAAACAGGCTCTTTGGACCATCTAGTCCATGCCAAAACATTTAAACTGCCTACTCCCATCAAACTGCACCAGGACCAGAGCCCGCTGTACCTGTACTGTCCACGTACCTATCCAACTTCTCTTAAACGTTGAAATCAAGCTTGCATACACACTTGCAATGGCAGCTCATTTCACATTCTCACCACTCTCTGCGTAAAGAAGTATCATGTCAAGTTCCCACTTAAACTTTTCACCTTTCACCCTTAACCCATGACCTCTGTTGTAGTCCCACTCAACCATACTGGAAAAAGCCTGTTTGCATTTACGCTATAGATCCTTATCTATATGATCTGTACTATATGTATTTCAATGGTGTATTTTTAACTGACTTCTGGGCCACTTTCCATAATTTCATGGTTACTAAAGCTTACAAAGATAACTATTTTAAAACTTCAGAACTTCCTTGTAGCAGCATCATTGGCACATGGTGTCATATGAGTACCATTCACAATATATATTCCAGTATGTGTTTGAACTGGCACTTGATTGTCCACCACTGGTCAGTTTCTTTTCTCTCCAGAAACTAAAAAGAAAGGAAAATGCAGGAAAATTTAGTTGGTCAGGGAGCATCTGTGGAAAGAAAAACAGTTAATGTTTCAGGCTAAAGACATCTTTGTACTGAAGACCCAGTTGCAGAGGGAAATTGCCATATAAAAGAGAGCGATTGGTTTTATGAATGGACCAGAAAGTCCTGGTGGAAGCTTTAGAATGTTGTTGGGGAGAGGACAGGAAGATGTGTCAATGATAGAATCTAGTTAAAGTTAAAATAGAGTATATTGCCAAATGCACGTAAATGTATGGATAGCTGTAATGAAGACTTGCAGTAGTACCACAGGCATAAGTGCCATTCTCCAAAAAAAAAACAAGTTAAATATATATGATACATAATTTTAAAAGAAAGAACAGCATTAGAACAAAACATAATGTCCATTTTAGTCCAAAGTAATCTAAATGGTCATAGTTGGTGCTGGTTGGTTCAAGAACAGAATGGTTGAAGGGAAAAGCTCTTCCTGAAACTGGTGATGTAAGACTTCAGGCTTCTGACCCTCCTGCCCAATGGCAGCTCTGATGATGGATGTTGCCTTTTAGAAATAGTGCCCCCTGTAGGTGCTATTGATGGCAAGGAGTGATGTGCCTGTGATGCATTGGGCAAAGTCTGCTAACTGCTGCAGCTTTTTATGTTCCTGTGCCTTTGAATCACAATACCAGACTATAAAGTTATACACTTTCAATGATAGAGCTGTTGAAATTTGTTATTGTTTAGAGACAAGCTGAATTTCCTTTACTTCCTAAGAAAATCATTGGCATGCCTTGCTTGTAATCACATCTACATGTTAGGCTGAGGACAGGTCATCTGATATGTTAAATGACCAAGAATTTGAAACTGCTGACTCTCTCTATTGCTAATTCTCCAAAGTAGTCTGGTGCATATCTGTCCCCTTTCCTCTTCCTGAACTTAACAATGTAGTCTTTAGTTTTATGGACGCTGAGCAATATCTACGACAGGCTGCTGTTTATTGATTACAGCTTGGCGTTCAACAAAATCATATCCTCAGTTCTAATCAACAAACTCCAAAACTTGTGGTTGGAAATAGATCTCCTAGCTGATAATCAACACTGGCTCACCTCAAGGATGCAGGCTTAGCCCACTGCTCTACTCTCTCTACACCCACGATTGTGTAACTAGGCACAGTTCAAATGTCATTTATAAATTTGCCAATGACACAGCTATCCTTTGCAAAATTTCAGATGGTGCCAAGGTGGCATTCAGCAGTGAGAAAGATCAGCTGGTTGAACAGAATTGCAGCAACAATCTTTCAGTCAATGGCAGGTTCAAGGTTCAAGGTACATTTATTATCCAAGTTTCATGGGTTCTCCAGACAGCCATGAAACAAAGAAAACTATGGGACCCCTTCAAAGAAAAACATCAAGACCAAGGAATTGATTGTGGATTTCAGGAAGGGGAATTTGAAGGAACACATACCAGTCCTCATTGAGGGATCAGCAGTGGAAAGGACAGTGTGTGCAGTTTCAAGCTCCTGGGTATCAACACTCTGAAGATCTGTCTTGGACCCAACATATTGAAGCAATATGACGAAGAAAGCATGACAGTGACTAAATTTCATTAGGAGCTAGAGGGGACTTGGTATGCTATTAAAGACTCTCGGAAATTCCTGCAGATATACGGTCCCACGGAGATCATTTTAATATGTTGCATCACTGTCTTGTTTGGAGGGGTCAGAAAAACCTACAGAAAGTTGTAAACTCAGCCAGCTCCATCAAGGACACTAGCCTCTGTGGTACTGAGGACATTTTCAAAAGGTGATTCCTTAAAAAAGTGGAACTCAACATTATAGACCCCTATTACCCAGGACATGCCCCCTTCTCATTGCTACCATCAAGAAGGAGGTACAAGTAATTGAAAACATACATTTCAGGAACAGCTTCTTCCCCTCTGCCATCAGATTGCTAAATGGACAATAACTCTTTTGTTTTGCTCTCTTTTTAAATATTTATTTAATTGAATATTTTAATATAATTCTTATTCTAATTTATAGTCTTTTGATTATTATGTATTATAGTATACCGCTGCTGCAAAACAACAGATTTCATCACATATGCTAGTGATATTAATCCTAAAACTGATTCTGTTCTGAGCTTTTGAGCTCATATCTATTTCCCACTCTATTGTTCTCATCTTCTCTCCTTCTAGACAGAACAAGAAAGGGCTTCCCCTTCTCCGGGAAACTCACCCTGTTCTTCTTGTGCACTGATATAACCGTCATCCTTTTGAAGCAGGTGGGAAGCTCTAACTGCAGCAGTGAGAGATTGAAGATATCCTTGAACACTCCCACCAGTTGGTTGGCACAGGTTTTCAGTGCCCTACCAGGTACATCGTCAGGGCCTGATTCCTTGCCAGGGCTCACCCCTTTGAAAGATGTTCTGTCATCAGCCTCCAAGACAGACCACAGGGTCACCCCAGATGTTGCAGGGATTGACACAAGTGTAGTTTTATTCTCCCTTTCAAAGCATGCATAAAAGACATTGAGCTCATCTGGGAGTGAAGCGTCTCAGCCATTCATGATGTTAGGTTTCTCCTTGTCGAAAGTAATGGTCTTGACGCCCTGCCAGAATAGACGTGCATCTGATTCTGTCTCTAACCTCAATTAGAATGGTTTTTGCACTTTTAAAATAGCCTTCCATAGGTCACACTTCTTGTACAGTTCTGGATCACCAGTCTTGAATGCCACAGATATAGCTCCTAGCATATTACAAATCTCCTGGTTCATCCACGGCTCTTAGTTTGGGAATATCTGGTATGTTCTCAAAGGCACACACTCATCTACACAAGTCCTGTTGAAGTCAGTGACAACTGTAACATATTCATTCATATTTGAAGGTGAATCCCTGAATCTTGACCAGTCCACCGATTCAAAGCAGTCGTGTTAAGTACTCTTCCACTTCCTTTGACCGTACCTTCTTGGTTCTCACTACTGGTGCTGTACTCTTTAATGTCTGCCTATATGCTGGGAGAAGTAGTACAATCAAGTGATCGGATTTTCCGAAGTGTGGGCATGAAATGTTTTTAATGGTGGTATAACAGTCGGCAAGGGTGTTGGCTCCTCTGGTTCACCAGGGGATATATTGATAGTAGTTGTTCAGAGATTCTTCAAGCAGGCTTGGTTGGAACCCCACACAATGATAAGGAAGGAATCAGGGTGTACCGTTTCACGATTGCTGATCACGATGCCTCAAGTGCCTGCCTGATGTTGGCCAGGTGTGGAATGTATACCACTACCTAGATGATGGCAGAGAACTCCTTCAGCAGATAAAATGGACGATACTTGACCGCTAGGTGTTCCAGGTCAGATGAGCATGATTGAGGCAAAACAGCCTCATCTGTGCACCATGATGAGTTAATCATAAAGCAAACTTAACTTCCTCTACATTTAAAAGACTCAGTTGTCCTGACTTTGTGGAGAATGGTGAAGCTTTCAGACAGCAACACTGAATCCAAAATGGCAGAGGTGAGCCATGTTTCCATGAAACAAGGTACACAGCAGTCCCTGATGTCCCTCTGGCATTGAAATCTTGCTCTGAGGTCTTCAGATTTATTTTCCAGAGACTGTATATTCGGCAGCAGAATAATCCAGGATAGGTATCTCAGGCTTTGATATTTCAATTGTACCTGTAGACTGACTCATGTTCCCCGCTTCTGTTTTCTTAAAGAGAAACTACACTCGTGACATGAGTCTGCAGTCCGAGATTCGCTGATTTTGATCATCGATAGATTTTTTAAAACATCTTAAAACAGTGTTGCGTACTGAAGTACCCATTGCTCTAACTGTGGATTTCAGCTATGGTGTCCTAAGCTTGAACAGTTATAGTGTATGAGAAGCCACAGTTCAGGGAAAAGGAAGCAGATATAGGGAAGATGGAGAAACTGAATGAATAGAATCTAATCACTATAGGAATCAGAATGGGGATGAAGTATAGTTTAGTTATCTTTGGATGTCTGCGGGCTTGTAAAGGATGTTTGGTGCTTGCCCATCCCATGAGGTGATAAATAGGTAAATTGGTTTATTATTATCAGATGAACCAAAGTACATTGAAGAACTTATCATACATACCATTCATGTAAATGATCTTATCTACATGAATGGAAAAAAGGAGGGGGGAAGCAAAGTCTTCAAATAGAATTATTCCTCATTTTTCTTGTCCTGCCATAAGGCCCATTAACCTAAAATATTAACTCTACCTCTCTCTCCACTGACGTTGGCCTATTTCCTGAATATCTGCAACATTTTCTACATTTATTATAAATAGTGTTGCAACCAGCTCCAGTCTCTTGAGGTGTTTAGCTAAAATTCAATGACCAAAGCCAAACTTTAATGTCTGCTGGGTTCTTTTCTCTGTTTGACACCTCCTGCCAAGCCAGAAATGGTCCCAATAAATATAGTTTTCTTGCCTCCCTTCATCTCCCACACTTCCTCCCACAAATTCTTCTACAGACCAAAGGGAATAAAGGAAAGGAGTCAGAGAAGCAAATAAATTAATGGATGACCTCAGTCTCATATGACCCACTTGGAATAATATGTAGTCTCCACAAAGATTAACAATGTGTAGTACATTACGTACAGTGTATCTTTAGTTCAGCTTATTCCACTGTGTCCACATAGATGTGATTCTTACTTTGCTTGGAGTCTGACATGGCCTATTCAGAGTTAAAGGTATAATTATTTGCACTTAGCCTTGTTTATATTCTGTCTGTAACTAAGGCACGATAAAGCATAGTCCCCTAATTTCCTGTGCTCTCCAAATTTGGGAAAGCTGAAAATTAGACCTTAAGTCCATAAGATATAGGAGCAGAAGTGGGCCATTCGGCCCATTGAGTCTGCTCCACCATTCAATCATGTCAAATTCTTTCAGTCATCCCTACTCCCCTGCTTGCACCCCATACCCTTTGTTGCCCTGAACCTATCTGTCTCTGCCTTCAATACACCCAGTGACTTGTCCTCCACAGCCGCTCATGGCAACAAATTCCGCAGATTTACCACCCTCTGACTAAAGTAATTTCTCTGCATCTCAGTTCTAAAAGGATGTCATTCAATCCTGAAGACATGCCCTCTTGTCCTAGACTAGCCTACCACGGGAGATAACTTTGCCATATCTAATCTGTTCAGGTCTTTTAGCATTTGGAATGTTTCTATGAGAACCCCCCTCATTCTCCTGAACTCCAGGGACTACAGCCCAAGAGCTGCCAGACATTCCTCATACAGTAACCCTTTCATTTCTAGAATCATTCTCGTGAAATGTCTCAGAACCCTCTTCAAGGTCAGTATATTCTTTCTAAAATCAGGAGCCCAAAACTGCACACAATACTCCATGTTGAGTGCCTTTTAGAGCCTCAACATCGCATCCCTGCTCCTATACTCTATTCCTCTGGAAATGAATGCCAAGATTGCATTCGCCTTCTTCATAACCGACTCAACCTGGAGTTTAACCTTTAGCATATCTTGCACTAGTACTCCGAAGTCCCTTTGCAACTCTGCATTTTGAATTCACTGCCCATCTAAGTAATGGTCTGCCCATTTATTTATTTCACTAACCATACAGTTTCCAACATTGTATTTCATTTACCACTTCTTTGCCCATTCCCCTATACTATCTAAGTCTCTCTGTAGGGTCTCTGTTTCCTCAACACTATCCACTCCTCCACCTATCTTTGTATCATCGGCAAATTTAGCCACAAATCCATTAATACTGTAGTCCAAATCATTGACATACATAAAAAAAGCAGCGGTCCCAACATCGACCCCTGTGGAACTCCATTGGTAATTGGCAGCCAGCCAGAATAGGATCTCTTTATTCCCACTATCTGTTTTCTGCCGACCAGCAAATGCTCCACCCGTGCTAGTAACTTCCCTGTAATTCATGGGCTCTTAACTTGTTAAACAGCCTCATGTGTGGTACCTTGTCAAAGGCATCCTGAGTATCCAAGGACACCACATCTACTGCATCTTGTTTGTCTACCCTGCTTGTAATTTTCTCAAATAATTGCAGTAGGTTTGTCAGGCAGGATTTTATTTTCAGGAAACTATGCTGGCTTTGGCCTATCTTGTCATGTGTCTCCAGATAATCCTCCATAATCTCATCCCCGACAATCGATTCCAACAACTTCACAAGCACTGATGTCAAGCTAACAGGTCTATAGTTATCTTTCTGCTGCCTCCTACCCTTCTTAAATAGCAGAGTAGCATTTGCAATTTTCCAGTCATCTGGTACAATGCCAGAAACTATTGATTTCTTGAAAGATCATCGTTAATGCCTCCTCAATCTCTCCATCTACTTCCTTCAGAACTCCAGGGTGCATTCCATCAGGTCCAGGAGATTTAACCACCCTCAGATGATTAAGCTTCCTGAGCACCTTCTCAGTCGTAATTTTTACTGCATTAACTTTACTTCTGCGACACTCATGAATGTCCGGTATATTGCAGATGTCTTCCACTGTGAAAACTGATGCAAAATATGCATTCAGTTCCTCTGCCATATCTGCATCTCTCATTACAATATCTCCAGTGTAAATTTGTATTACCCTTGACTCTCGTTTACCCTTTATATATTTAAAAAAGCTTTTAGTATCTTCTTTGATATTAGTCATCAGCTTCCTTTCATATTTCATCTTTTCCTTCTGAATGACCTTCTTTGTTTCCTTCTGCAAGTTCTTAAAAGCTCCCCAATACTATATCTTCCCACTAGCTCTGGCTTCCTTGTATGCCCTCTCTTTCGCTTTTACTTTGGCTCTGAGTTCACTTGTCAGCCACGGTAGTCTCCTTCTTCCCTTTGAAAATGTCTTCTTATTTGGAATATAACTCCTGCACTTCCCTCAATTTTCGCAGAAACTCCAGCTATTGCTGCTCTGCTGTCCTTCCTGCAAATGTTCCCTTCCAGTCAACTTTGGCCAGTTCCCCTCTCATGCCATTGTAATTTCCTCTATTCCACTGAAATACCAACACTTTGGATTTTCTTTGTTCCCTCTCACACTTCAATCTGAATTCAATCACATTGTGATCAAGAAAACAAAAGAAACATTTATTAGGATCATTTTTGGCTTTGCAGGAGGTGTCAAACAGATAAAATAACCCAGCAGGCATTAAAATTTGTCTTTGGTCATTGAAATTAGGGGGAAAATATGTTATATGAGAACTTTCAGGATAGCAAAATTATTACCCTCAATCAAATCTTTTTTTAGTTTAAAATTCAAAGTAAAGTTATAATCTATATACATATATGTCACCATATACAACACCCAGATTCATTTTCTTGCAGGCATACTCAATAAATCCAATAGTCATAATAGAATCAATGAAAGGCCATACCTCTGGGTTGACAACCAGTGTGCAAAAGACAACAAGCTGTGCAAATACAAAAAGAAAGAGAAAAATTGAAGTAGTAATAATAATAATAAGAAGAAGAAGAAGAAGAAATAAGAAATAAATATTGAGAACATGAGGTGAAAGGTCTTTGAATGCGAGTCCATTGGTTGTGGGAACAGTTCAGTGATTAGACAAGTGAAGATGAGTGAAGTTAACCCCTCTGGCTTGGGAAGCCTGATGGTTGAGGGGTAATAACTGTTCCTGAACTTGGTGGTGTGTGTCCTGAGGCTCCTGTACCTTCTTCCTGATGGCAGCAGTGAGAAGAGAGCATGACCTGGGTGGTGGGAGTCTGTGATGATGGATGCTGCTTTCCTGTGACAGCTTTCCTGTAGATGTGCTCAGTGGTGGGAGGTGCTTTACTCACGATGGACTGGGCCATATCCACAACTTTTTGGAGGATTTTCCATTCAAAGGCACTGGTGTTTCTATATCAGGCTGTGATGCAGCCACTCAATATATTCTCCTGCATACATCTGTCGAAGTTTGTCTAAGTTTTAAACATCATGTTGAATCTTTGCAAATTCCTAAGGAAGTAGAGGTACTGCTGTGCTATCTTTGTAATTGCATGTATGTGCTGGGCCTGGGACAGGTTCTCTGTAATGATAATGGCTAGGGATTTAAGGTCACTAGAATGCTTTAATAAATTTACTGTAATCAATAAATTGCTAACAAGTTTAATACTGATGGATATACGAAGTATGGTTAGTAAATTTTCACATGAAACTAACATACATGATATTGTAGACAGCGAAGTTTATCAAAAATTATATGGTGTCTTGATCAACTAGGTGAGTGGGCCCAAGATTGGCAATGGCTTTCAATTCAGATAAGTTACATTTTGAGAAGTCGAACTATTGAACGGTTGAAACCTGGAGAGTGTTGTGACCAGCAGGAGCATGGAGTACTAAGTACACAGTTCACTAGAGGCAGGATCACAAGTAAACAGGGTGGGAAAAGGGCATTTAGTTAACTGGCCTACATCAGTCAGGGCATTGTGTAGGAGTTATGGCAATATATTGTATTTGCATAAATAATTGCGAAGACCACACTTGGAGAACTGTGTATAGTTTTGATCACCTTGTTATAGGAAAGACATGAAACTGGAAGAAGTCAGAGAAGATTTATAAGGATTCTGCCAGGGCACAAGGGCTTGAGTTATAGGGAGACGTTGAACAGGCTAAGACTTTATTCTCTGGGACAAAGGAGATTGTGGAGTGACCTTAGAGCATTGTATAAAATCATGAGGGGTATAGATTGAGTGAATACACATAATATTCTATCTAGGGAAGCCCAAATTATAAACAGACAACATGGTTTTAAGCTGAAAGTTAAAAAGGATCTGAGAGGCAATTTCTTCATGCAGAGTGTAGTCCATATATGGAATGAGCTTGCTCAGGAAGTGGTTGAGGCAGGAACAATAACAGTATTTAAAAGAAATTTCGGTAAGCTCATGGATCAAAAGTGTTCAGAGCAAGGGTTCCCAACCTCGGGGTCGACAGAGCCTTTCATTAATGGTAGTGATCCATGGCATAATAAAGGGTTAGGAACCCCTTATTAGAGGCAAATGGACCAAACATTGTCAAATGGGGTTAGCTTAGTGGGCACCATGGTCGGCATAGAGGAGTTATCCCAATGGGTCTGTTCTCCATTCTGTATTAGTCTATGGCTCGAAGGTTTGAGCTGCTTTATCAAGGCAGTGTCCTGTGCTCAATCATTTTCAGTTGTTTAATCAAACTTGTCCAAACTTCCGATGGATTGATTGATTAAACAACTGAAAATGGTTGAGCACAAGACACTGCCTTGAGGAACTCCTGTAGTAATGGACTGAAGTTATGATTATTGAAATCCAGCAAGCACAGACTTATTTGGGATAGTCAGCATGGCTTTGTGCAGGGGAGGTCATGACTGGCAAGCTTGGTTGAGTTTTATAAACAGGTGAGTAAAGTGTTTGATAAGGGTAACACAGTGAATTAGTCTGTATGGATTTTAGTATAGTTACTTGATAGATTAGATCCAAGATTGGTAAACCACCGATGGTAGTGATTGGAGGCTGTTATTTTGACTGAAGTTGTATGACAAGCTGTGTTCCAAAGGGATCAGTGCTAGCACTGCTACTATTTGTGATATATAGCTGTATAAATGATCCAGAGAAAAATACAAGTGGGCTGATAAGTTTGCAGAAAACGTTTGAAAATTGATGATGTTGTTGTCAGTGAGGAAGGTTGTCAAAGAATATGGCTGGATATAAATCAGTTAGAAACATGAGCAGGGAAATATCTGATTAATCTCCATCTGCCAAGTGTGATGTGCTTCACTTTGGTGAGTCAAATGTAAGGGGAAAGTATACAGTAAATAGCAGAACCTTTAGGAGCATTGATATATAGAAGGATCTTGAGATGGAAGTCCATAGGTCCTTGAAAATGGCAACACAAGTAGATATTGTGCTAAAAAACTCATATGGCATATTTACATTTATCACTCAGGCCATTGAATATACAAGTTGTCGAGTTATGTTGTAGCTGGAAAAACATTGTTTAGTTCACACTTGGCATGTTGTGTGAAATTCCGGTCACCACATTACAGGAAGGATGCTCAGGCTTTGGAGAGAGTGCTTAAGATATTCACTAGGATGTTGCCTGGATCAGCAACAATTAGCTATTAGAAGAGGTTGTTTTCTCTGAAGTTGCAGAGGTTGAGGGATACAAAATTATGAGAGGCATAAAGAGGGTAGATAGAGTGTTTTGTTTCCAGTGTTGAGATGTCAAAAACTTTAGGGGAAGTTTAAAGGAAAATGTGCAAAGCAAAGTTTTTAACACAAGGTTGTGGCTATCTGGAATGCACTGCCAGGGAAGGTGATGGAAGCAGATGGATAGTAATGTTTAAGAGGCATTTAGACAGACACATGAAAAGGCAGGGGAAGGAAGGATATAGATCATGTTCAGGCAGATAAGATTAGTGTAAGTTAGGACACAGTCAAAACGGAAATTTTAAGCTGAGGGGCCTTTCCCTGTGCAGTATGATTCTAAGTTCTATGTTCTAACCACAACTATTGTGACATTGGCCTGACACCACTCATGGTGGTATTTTCCTCTTTTTGCATATTCCAGGCTTGGAGCTGATTCAAAGCGGCACATCTGAGGTGAGGCAAGCTGAAGTGAGGCAGAATCAAGGCAGTGGGGCCGGGTCCCGAAGGCAAGGAACAAACTGACATTTAACCGATTTAAATGCCGGACCAGAATGAAAAGGTTGGATATAGACCAAATTGAGGCAGCGGGGTCTGTGCCTGAGAGTGCACAGAAGCAGCAAGGCCTGTGTGTGTGAGTGAGGAATGAACTTATTTAAGCATGGGGCCAGATTGAAAAGGTCAGGGATTTGGGGCCAGAGACAATGGACAGGCTGATGTTCAGTTCACTGTTCGGTGAGGTTAGCTCATCTCTGCACTGAACTGAGGCTGTGGCCTGCAACTGATGGACTTCTGGACTGGCTGCTGTAATGACTGGCTTCGTGGCTATGAACTCACTTTCAGGAACTTTAATTTTGCATGTTATTTGCTTACTTTTTATTGTTTGCACAAGTTATCCTTTTCTTTTTTGCACATTGGGTGTTTGATGGTCTTTTTTAATGGGTTCTATTCGGTTTCTTTGTTTTGTGGCTGCCTGTAGAGAGATGAATCTCAAGGTTGTATATAGTATACGTACTTTGATAAATAATGTACTTTGAACTTTGACCAGTTTTACCCAAGCTGCTTAATGGCATGTTGGGTCAAATGCTTTCTTGATGTCAAAAGCTCTCACCACGTCTCTAGAATTTAACTCATTGATCCATAAAGCCATAGTCTGAGAGTCAGGCTGCACAGGAAAAGAACCTTTTACCAATTACCCGTCTACTAATCAGTTAGCTCCATTGACTTCTAAGCTATGGAAATTCAAGAGATAATTTAGATACTTCTTAAATTTTGTGAGAACTTGACTCAGCCACCTTTTCATGCAGTGCCAATTCCAGCCATCAGGTTTCAGATTTATTTATTATATGCACTCTACATTGAAACATTCAGTGAAGTATGTAAATTACATTAACAACCAACACACCCAAGGCTGTTCGGGGACATCCCGCAAGTGTTGCCAAGAATTCCAGAGCAACACAAGTAGTATTTGTAGCAACAAAACCCAAAGCAAGACAACAACAGCAAAATAAACCCTTTCCCACCCTCCCTCTGGTTATCCTCTAGGTAAATAAATATTTTCTTAGTTTCTGTCTAAATTTTATACCCTTTATGTGCTCTACTTATCAACAACTCTCTCATGGTAAATGTTTCCTAACATTTATTCCCTCATATTTTTTAATACCTCTATCTCTCCTCAGTCTTCACCACTCCAAGCTAAAGAAACCCTTATCCATGACTGTCTACATTAGTGAAATGTTTTATCCAGGGAAACATCCTAGAGAATTCCTCAACGAGTGTTGTCTTGCTAAAGCAGCCACCTTAACCAAACATCCCACCCAACATGGACATACGTGCTTCTCCCCATCCATCAGGAAAAAGATACAAACGTCTGAAAGCACGAATGATAGTGCTGAAGATGAGTTAGCTGATTTACAAACAGAGACAATATATAGTGAAGAGAGGCAGATGATAGAACAAAATAGCAGTCAACAGGATGAGTTTCAATGCAAAAAGTGGACAGAATTGAAAAGGGTGGATACAGTACTGAAGGTTTTATAATGGATATGCATAGTATATGGAATAAGGTAGATAAACTTGCAGCACAGTTGCAAATTGGCAGGTATGATGTTATAGGTATCATTGAATCATGGCTCAATGAAGATTATAGTTGGGAGCTTAACGTGTGTACACATTGCAGGAAGGCACAGAGGACTGTGTTGCTCTGTTGGTAAAAAATGAAAGCAAATCATTAGAAAGAGATGGCATAGGGTTGGAAGGTGTTGAATCATCGTGGATGGAGCTAAAGAACTGCAAAGATAAAACAACTCTGATGGGAGTAGTAAGGATGAGGTCTACAAATTACAATGGGAGATAGAAAATGCATGCCAAAAGGGCAATGTTACAATAGTTATGAGGAACTTCCATATGGCAGATAGACTGGGAAAATCAGATTGGAGCTGCCTACAAGATGGCTTTTTAGAGCAGCTCATTGTTGAGCCCACTAGGGGATCAGCTATTCTGGATTGTGTGTTGGGTAATGAACCAGAACTGATTAGACAGCTTAAGGTAGAAGTATCATTAGGGTCAAGTGATCATAATGTGATCAAATTCATCCCAAAATTTGAAGAGCAGCTAAAGTCAGATGTGTCAGTATTCAGTGGAGTAAAGAGAATTGCAGAGGCATGAGAGAGGAATGGCCAGAATTGATTGGAAAAGAACACTGGCAGGGATGATGGCAGAGCAGCAATGACCAGAATTTCTGGAAGCAATTTGGAAAGCACAGGATATATAAATCCCAAAGAGGAATAAGTATTCTAAAGGCAGGATGACACAACTGTGGCTAATCATGTCCCCACAATGCTGGTTTTCCTGTTTTTACCACATAAAAGCCCAATGTGGCTTGTTGGTTGTTGTATCTCACCGTTACAATCGTCATTCCCAGTGTAGATATCTTTACTCCAGGATAAGTTCTCAGTCGGATATCTGCCAGCTTCAGTTCAGTATCTTTAAGCTGTTGTTCAAGCTCATTTTATGAAATGACCAAAACAGCTGAGCCAGTGACTAATTCCATTTCAATTAATTTGCCGTTCACTTCTGGTGTAAGACATATTGGCTGCCTATTGTTAGTTTTCACATTGTATATCTCAAGGTTACCCGATGCTGGGCAACCTTCAAATTTATAACTTCTTCAACTCAGTCACATAACTTGAACTGGGCTCCCCTTCCTTTTGATTCTGTTTATGAAACTTAATAAGTTCTGTAATGAACAATGGTTTTGGTTTTAAATGTTCCTGTATTACTTACATGTTATCAGCAAAGCTAATTTCGGCTGGTTTGGTTGGAGGAGTCAAATTTCTAAACAAACTGCATGCCTTTAAAACCAAAGCACTCAGCACAACTTGTATTCACTTTTCATTGGTTATTTATTTTGCTTCAAAATACTGCTCAATTAGTTCAGAATACATCACTCAGTTATCTGTTGTGCAATTGAATGAGTCATCCATTCTGACATAGGCAGCTTTTTTTAAAACTGAATATTATCACCCGGTTCTCACTTTATGAACCTGTGAATTCTTCCATTTGATGATCTACTCAATTGTTTTCCATTTTGTGAATAAATCATGTTGCACTTTTTTAAACTCGAATATCACACTACACTTCCACAGGTAGGTGGTCATCTTGGGACCATTTTAAAATTACCTCGTTGCCACTTTTATGTTTTGTAACTCCAAAGGATAAAACTAATTATAAAAAGTGACTGGAGCCCAGGAAAACTTGCCTTACTTCATTTTTTTTTTACTATAGACAAGGTGCAGACTTATCACATGGTGGTGTCATGTCCTATGCAATTCATGTACTCATACAAATAACCCACAATGCATTATGTAAATAACAAATAAAGCTCAAGTACTACCTATAAATTTACTGATGATACAACCGTTATTGGTAGAATCTCAGATGGAGGTGAGAGGGAGTACATGAGTGAGATATACCAACTAGTGGAGTGGTGTCACAGCAACAACCTTGCACTTAACATTAGTAAGATTAATGAGCTGATTGTCGACTTTGGGAAGGGTAAGACGAAGGAACACATACCAATCCTCATAGATGGATCAGAAGTGGAGACAGTGAGCAGTTTGAAGTTTCTGGGTGTCAAGATCTCTGAGTCCCAACATATTGATGCAGTTATAAAGAAGGCAAGACAGCAACAATACTTCATTAGCAGTTTGAAAGATTTGATATGTCAACAAAAGCACTCAAAAGCTTCTATAGATGTACCATGGAGAACATTCTGATAGGCTGCATCACTGTTTGGAATGGAGGAGCTACTGCTCAGGATCAAAAGAAGTTGCAGAAGGTTATAAATTTAGTCGGCTCCTCTTGGGAACAAACATATAAAGTGCCCAGGATGTCTTCAAGAATTGAAGACAGAAAGGCAGTGTCCATTAGTAAGGGCCTCAGAAAGGCAGTGTCCATTAGTAAGGGCCCCAGCACCCAGGGCATGCCCTTTTCTCACTGTTACCATCAGGTAGGAGGTACAGAAGCCTGAAGGCACACACTCAGCGATTCAGGGACATCTTCTTCCTCTCTGCCATCTGATTACTAAATGGACAGTGAACCCATGAACACTACCTCACTTTTTAAATATATATTATTGCTGTTTTTGCATGATTTTTAATCTATTCAATATACGCATACTGTAATTGATTTACTTTTTATTTTCACTTTTTTTCTTCTATATTGTGTATTGTATTGAACTCTTGCTGCTAAGTTAACAAATTTCACAACACATGTCGGTGATAATAAACCTGATTCTGCTTATCAAACAATATGTTTGCAATATTACTCAAATATCACTGAAATATTGCATACATATTGCACTTTCTCTAACTGTAATGCTTTATAAGGCATTCTGCTATTGCTTTTCTCTTGGACTACCTCAATTCACGGATGTAATGTGTTACATACCCCATGGGTATCTTGTGACTGTCTTATGACCATGATGTAATTGAGTATCTTGTGAGCATGATGTAATTGTCTTGTGATGGTGGGGTGATGTAATTTCCCCGCCAGTGTGGGGTCAGGTGATGGCATGTTCCAACAGGTATATAAGGGGAAACCCCTGTTGTGATGCAGTTAGTTCAATAGTTCGTTCATTAGTTAGTTTTGCTGAGTTTTCGTCTCATGACACAGTTTCATTTTAAAGTGGAGATTTACTTTCTATTTTAAGGTGGAAAAGTTATTGCTGGCAGTTTTGCCAATCGCTGCCAGTATTTGTTTGTACACCTTTCTTATCTCTACAGTCTAGTATTGGAGAGTGAAGACTTTACTGAAGTACGGGGACCCGAAGGATTGAGTAAAGGTGGTGTCGTTCGGCGGTTTTGTAAAGGATTGACCTTCAGGAATAGTGGCCTGCATCTGAGATAACCCCTGCAAGATCAGGAAAGTTTGTGCAGTGTTCACCCTCCAGCAGAAAAACGGTCAGTTCCTTTAAGCCATTTTACTTCCTTCGTTGTGAATCCTTTGGACAAGTCATCGCTTGGCTGTAGGCTCGGCAGATCATCGTTACTTTGAAGAAATCAGTTTTCAGGGAAGTCTTTCCTTACTGGCTGTATAAATCACTTGGACTTTCAAATTTACCACTTTAAGACTGTGTTCGAACTATTCCAGAGTTTGGCTGTTTGTTAAATTGCCATATAGCAGTTAACTTCCAGTTAAGTTAGTCGTTGGTTTACTTTTCACTTTTGTTGAGCAGAGTTTAATAAATGTTTATGTTTATTTATAAAACCTGACTCAATTCGATATTCGTTGTTGCCCACCACATAACAAATGGAACACTCTGTGTGGATAACATTCAAAACAAAGCTTTTCACTGTACCTCTGTACACATAACAATGGTAAACAAATTTACCAATCATGTACTTCCTCGGCATAGTGACCAGAAATGCACACAATACTACAGCTAGCTAGTGTTTTATGAAGTTGTATCATAATCTCCTTGCTTTTCTAGTTCTAGTCTCATTAAATTGATTGAGTTTTTTGAAGAAGTAATCAGGAAGGTCGATGAGGGCAGAGTAGTAGACATAGTTTATATGGATTTCAGCAAGGCCTTTGATAAGGTTCTGCATCATAAGGTGCTTTGAAAGGAGGGGATTCTGGGAGGCAGAGGCAGCGTGCAGGAATCTCGTAGTGAGAAGGCTGTGAGCCTGTGTTTGAACCCATTTCACCAGCTAAAGTGACGAGAGAGATTGAAACATCGGCTCACTGCCTTTTTATTACTGGGCGATCACTCTGCTGCTGTAAAGGGGAGACTGCCTTTTTGTTGCTGGCGAGGTCACTTGGCTATGGAGAGACTGCCTTTTTATCACTGGTGAGATCATTCTGCTATGGAGAGGGAGAATGTTGCCCATTTTTTGGGGGGCGTTTGGATGTAGACGTGGACTGTGGACTATTTTCCCCAGTATTATAGTTTTGTTTTGCATTCTATGCTTCTTGCCCGATCCTTCTCATTTTTTTGTGTGGGGAGAAGGGATTTGGGTGTTGATGATGGTGCTGCAGTTCTTTTCTTTCTTGGTTTTGTGGCTATCTGGAGAAGAAAATTTTCTGAGTTGTATATTTTAATAATAAATTAACATTTGAAACTTTGAACCTTTTTGAAACTTTTTAAAAATCTGGGATTCATGAAGAGATAGTTAAATGGATACGTACCGTAGTTGGATTGATAGTAGGAAGCTAAGGGGACTGGAAGCCTATGACTCGTGTATACCTCAGGGTAGTGGTCACCAACCTTTTTAAGCTCAAGGTCCCCTAGCTCAGCCTTAGTAAAAGCCAGGATCGACCCCAGATCAATTAGTTACACGCATGCGCACCGGGGCAGAAAAGACCGGAAGTAAAACCCCGCAACCCGGAAGTAGAACAAATGTATAAACACCAGGGGTTCCCACCCTTTTTTTGCACCGCAGACTAGTTTAATATTGACTGTATTCTTGTGGACCGGCCAACGGGGGGAGGGGGTATTAACCACGGTGGGAATACAGCGATAGTCCAAGCAGGTTCCTTATGTCCAGTCTATTCCGCAATTTAGTTTTCGCGGCTCTCGGCACTTAGCTTCTGTCCCACACTGCTCACGTTTTTTCCACTGGAAAATCTCAACTGCTTTGTCTTTAAGTGCAAGGTGCTTTGACTGAGGGTGCCGAAGCAGTTTTGAGGGCTTCATTGCCTCATTAGACAGCCTCTGGGCCCGAGCTCCAGCCTCCCGCCCACCCGCCGCCGGACGCCTTGGCCAGGTGTGGTTAGTCATGGGTCGGGTGAAAGGACAAGGTGAGGGTCGGAGGTCCCCGTGCCGGGGCCGTGGTGGTCGCAGTCCGGAGAGAGAGACCGACTGAGTGAGGAGTGCGACAGGGCGCACCACTTGTAGTATCTATCGGCCGACAAAAGTTTGATTGCAGCAAGGTAGCTGCTCTGATACTTACGAAACGCTGAGCCTGAATTAGGTTGTCTGCGAATATTTTAGCACTGGGTTCCCCACAAACATTCAGTGTGGTAAACAGGTTTAGAGGCAGCGCTCCAGGCCAGCAGCAATGGCACTTCCCGCCGGCTGCCCGAGGCCAACCAGTGATCCCTGACGCGAGGGTATCACTGCGTTTAGGCAACTGATGACCTCGCGTGGGTTCAAGATCAACAGTGGGCATGACAGGGAATGAGGAAAGGTGCAGCTGACTCATATCGTTTCCTCGTGGCCCGGTGGTTGGGGATCACTGAAGTACACTGTGTAGTGCAGGGGAGCTACACGCATGTGCACTGGGCAGAAATAATGGAACTAAAATCCCGCAACCTGGAAACAATTTCTCAACAGTATTTATGTATTTATTTTTCATTTTTTTCGGGATCTACTGGGAAAGTCTCAAAGATCGACGGGTTGGCGACCAATACCTCAGGGTTTGTTTCTGGGCCCATTATTGTTTGTTATCTCCATTAACAATTTGCATGAGAATGTAATAGGAATGGTTAATACGTTTGCAAATGATGCTGAAATAGGTGGTATCATTGACAATGAAGGAGACTATCAAAAATTACAGTTGGATTTTGATCAGCTGGGTAAGTGGGCTGTGTAATAGCAAATAGAGTTTAATTCAGATGAAGCCACACTCAGGTTGGAGGAACAACACCTTATATTCCATCTGGGTAGCCAACAACCTGTTGGCATGAACATTGATTTCTCTAACTTCCTCCCCTTCTTACCCCATCCCTGATTTATCTGCAAGAAGAAGTGGTTCAGGCAGGTACACTAACAACTTTTAATTGACATTTAGACAGGTACAGGGATAGGAGATCTTTAGAGGGATGTGGGTGAAATGCAGACAAATGAGACTTTCTTTCTGGGCATATTGGTTGGCATAGACAGGTCAGGCCAAAGGGCCTGTTATTATGCCGTATGACTCTCCGACTGACTTTGTGACTCCTGTCTCCAAATGTTTTTGTCTGATCTTGGAGATCCATCTGATTTTATTTTCCCTCCCTTTCAATGCAGCAATTATATACAATTGAGTGGTTTCCCACGCTAATTAAGTCAATCATGTAGGGTGTGTCATGAGCCAAATAGACCAGGCCAGGCCTCTAGGTTACAAGTTTGTTAATTTATCCAATTACTCCCACCACTCCTAAAAATGCATCCATCAAGTTCTTTAAGACAATTAGTGTTAAGTTGTTATATTATGTTACTCATTATTACACAATGTTCAAAAGTGAAAGTACTCCTCGTCCTCTGCAAATGTGTTTTTGCAGTTAAGAACTCGAAAAAGCAAACTCAAGGTTTTTGAAAATATGATTTACTAGTTAAAATGATCAAACTTTAATGAAACTATTTCATATTTTCTGTGACTATTAGAATTCCCACTATGCTTGTTAGAATCGTTGCTGCTCACTGACTTTCTCTCCTAACGAAGTCTGTCATCACGCTTCAGGCTGTGCAGCTTCTCTAGTACGTTACAGGTCAGGACACAAAGTAGACTACAACAGTACACACATTTCATGAAGTATATTCATCATAGTCAGACTAATATTGCTGGGAAGGATTTCACAATCTGACAAATGACTCACCTATAATCCTGCCAACAGTAAAAGTGGTGTGGTGCTGTTTCCCTTTGTAAATAGAATTGTGAATAAAAGTTATTTCTTTAATACAATTCGTATATTAAGATACTTAAGTGGTACTTTTGAGCAGCTTCCCAACTACAAACAGAAATAAAACATTTGAGCACGCTGACCAGCTTGCTCCACTCCTCTCCTCAATCATGCGGAAAATGAAAGTTCTTTGTGTGTTGTGCTGTTCTCCAAAATCTCCCACTGGCATCAGAGATTTATGCAGAACTGAACAAAGGGTCACCAACGCTCCCACCTTGTACAAATCTTAAGACTAAATATGGTTAGAAAGTTTCTTAGCATTTGGATGCAGGGAGAAGTAAGACTATTAAATTAAGTAATGTTTACTGGCAAAGGAGCACAATCTGAATAGCACTAAAGAGTGAGCGGACTAAGTGGCTTTTTATAAGGACTTTTTCTATTACTAAATTAATATCTATGGGACCTGCTAATGAATTATTCTAAGGGTAGCGCTTTTCATTCTGATCTAAGATTTATTACAGAATTTAAACTCACATCATTCACTTACACAGAACTGAACTGTTTGCAGAGCTGCCCTATTTTCATGAAAATGAAGGCAGGTTTAGGACTGACTGAAGGTCAGAGAGTACAGATTTTCATGTCCATCTGTTCGGCCTTCTGCAGCTGTAGACTGGCGGCCCAATGCCAGAGATTATTTCTGTGATTTCACAGACCACTTAAACTATTGAGATGCAAAGTCTGGGCAATTTTTGAAAAAAAAACATAATTGTAACTAGAGGGATGGACACATTTTGTTTTGCTGGCATGAAATCCTGAAGACCAGGTACTTGTGTTTTTTTTTTGGTTTCTACAATCCAGCCTCTCCCATTGTAGCAGGTAATGATGGGAATATTGAACCTTCGGTCTGTCGTGGAAAATTATCATCCTGCTACTTCCTTTTTCAACTTCCCTTCTGAATCTCTCTTTACACCACAGTCTCACTCCTTCAGTCCTGTTTCAGTCCTCCTTCCTTTTCTTCTCCTTCTCCAGCTGTCTTGGTTCTTAATAAGATGCTTTCCTCAATTTAATGTGTTTTATTCATCAGATCTATTTTTTTTTCAAATCTCTTTCTCCCTCTAAGTACTTCAGCTGACTTTCCCTCCACAATCACACTTATGAATGATGTTGTAGGATTTTGTGAATAAAACATGCGAAAGTTCTTTTATGTGCTTAACAAAAGACACAGCCCTTTACTTCCATTGTGGGCAAACCAAAAGCAGCGCCTTGCACTGACGTCATTATGTCAGACACCGTCTCTTAAAGTGAACATAGCAACTCAATGACAGTGTTTGTGAATTATGTAGAAGAATTTCTATTATGATCAATATGTGTCATCTGTCACCCATTATATGGGCCCCCTCAGAATTCACTAAAACTGACATTGTGAGTCTGTCTGGAGCTCACATGAACTGCCTGTCTCGGGTCCTATGTGCCTTGGTTGGAGTAACAGCTGGAGCCTCTGGCTCATCCCAGGGCATGTTGACACACACAGGGGGTTCAGGTTGTGATTCAGGGGGTATGAGAGTAGAACCATCCAGATCTTGGTGGGACAGTAAAATGAGATGAACAGAAATATATCCAGGTTTATCCTTCTTTTCTATAATAAAAGTCTTTTCGCCCCATTCCAAAACGCAGGAACAGGCTTAAGGGGGATGTTGATGTGCATCATGGCGGACAGAAACAAATGAGGTAGAACATAAGTCACCTGGAATCCAAGAGTGCTGTTCACCATGATGGCAGATAGGAATAGGTGTAAAAGAATTGAGTTTACTAAGGAGGGCAGAACAGTACTGATCGGGCAGTTGTGGTGTCAAGAATAAAATCACCTGGCACCCGTAGCACCAACTCAGCTGCAGAGGACTGCAGGACCTCTTTTGGAGCCATAATGAACCCAGTAGAACCCACAAGAGGCAATCATGCCAACACTCATCACACATTGAAGGAGGTCCTCAGAGCAGCCTTTAAGAAATGTGAAGTTGCTCGAATAGACGATTGGACTGCGGGTGATAGGCCCTGTGGTGATGCAATTTATTGTGGAGATTCTGGCCCATTGCGCCCAGAGATCTGATGTGAACTGGGGTCTGCGGTCAAATGGGGGGCTGAACTGTGCAGCCCAGGTGTTGTTGAAAGTCTGAGCAATGTTCGCAGCCATTCCTGATGCTAGTGGACAACCACTGGCCACCTGGCAGTACGGCCCACCATGGTAAGGAGATATTTGAAACCACAGGAGGAGAGGGAAGAACCAACAAGGCCCACATTGATGTGGTGAAACCGTTACTCAGGGAACACTAAAATGGCCGATCGTGCCCAAATACGATGGTCATTTTACTCCCACTGACACACAACAAGGTTGCATTCCTTTTTGAACATCCTTCCTAAGGCCGTGCCACATAAACTTCAAAGCAACTAGTTTCTTGCATGTCTTGCACGGATGCAAGAGGCCATGAATGAAGATAAAAACGGTCTCCCTCCAGCTTTCAAGCATTAAGGGGCAAGGGTGACTGGTTGAGACATTGCACAGGAGAGAAACTTGTGTGACTCTGAGCTTGTCATCAGCCAATCACAGGGCCGTGACTGCTGTCCTGTAAGCCCAGACCTCTGAGTCGGAAACTTGGTCAGCTGCCATGCTGACGTAGTCAACCCTGATGTGTGTGGCATCGACAGAGCAATCAGCCTCAGCATTGCTTTTCCTTTTGATGTGCTGTATATCGGTCGTGAATTCCAAGATGTGAGACAGGTGGCTTTACTGCCGTTCAGACCAAGGGTTTGATGCATTGGTCATCGCGTGCACAAGGGATTTATGGTCAATGACCGCTGTGATATGCCAACCCACCAGTGGAAAACAAAACTGACGGAGGGCCAAATTAGACCAAGAAGCTCACGGTCAGATGTGCTGTACTTCTTCTCGGAGGGTCTCACAGAGTCTATGAGCTGCACAGCACTCACATCATAGTCTGAGGCGTCAGTAGTGATGGCTGTAGATGCTCTGGGTAGTGGATATCCCAGGAGGGGTCACGTTTGAAAGTGCTCGTTTGGTGTGGTCATGTCCGCTGACTACTCAAGCACGCGTTTAGGGGCACTATACAAGGGGAGCATAAGTTCAACAGCTTGCATAATGAAATGGTGATTGAAATTCAGCATACATAAAAATTCTTGCAGTATTTTGGTACTGTGAGGCAGTGGAAAGTCCATGACAGTGAAGACTTTTGACAGCCGGGGTATCACACCTTCTGCAGAGGCGCAGTGGCAGAGAAAGTCAATAGTAGACAACCAAACTGGCATTTAGCGGGGTTTATAATCAGCCCATATTGTCTTAAGTGTTTGAAAAGTGTGCAGAGGTGTGATAAAGTGTTTGGTTTTTAATGTGCCTCTGATGAGTATGTTGATCAGGTAAACAAAAAGAAAATCTAAGTCTTTTAACAGAGTCTATGAGTTGCTCGAAAGTCTGTGCTACAATTTTCAAACCAAAGGCATGTGCAGAAACTTAAAAAAGGCTAAATGAGGTTATAACAGCAGATTCGGGAACATCCTCAGCACCCACAGGCACCTGATGGTAGCTCCCAACCAAGTCACCTTTACAAAAAATTATTAAGCATACCGAAAAGTCTTGAATATGTGGGACTAGCTAACGATGGGGGGTGGACAACAATCTCTGCATGGACAACAACTGCCATCGAACTTGGGGACCATGTGGACGGATGAAGCCCAAGAGCTATTCAACACATATACAGTGCCAAGCATTTCCATGTTAACAACAACAGCCTTTGTGCTGGACAGCTTTTCGGAGTCTAATCTACAAGCAGGGGCATGGACCGGTGAGCTAGTTGTGGAAAAGTGGTGCTTGACCCCATGCTTGTGACTGTCGCGGAAAATATAGGCTTGGTGATGTTTGGGAATTTGTCCAGCAGGTGTGTGAATTCACCTGCGGTGGTGCAAGCAATATACAGAGTTGTCGTGGGGAAGTCACTGTGGGGACAGGCTAGTGACGCAGAGTCCTTTGTGTTCACAAGCCAGCAATACAGTCATTTGGCGCACTGGAAATCTGCACTGAACAGAGGTCTAGCACTTTTAGCCAAGACAACATCTCATGTGTAGCATCGTCCAGTGAAGCAGAACATCGTGCATTTTGTCCCGTAAGTCCAGATCCTGCAGCCACTGGCGGCCTCCAGCGAGGGTCCGTCACTCTCTGCCTTATAATCAATGAGCGATGCTGGCAGAACACTCACTGGAGCACACAGGAAGCATCGACCTGAAAGGGTGTCCGTAATGAACAATAAACTACCCTAGCAGCAGGAACCCACAGTGATCTCTGACATCCGATGTCCCAATGCGCTGGCACTTGCACCTCTTGGTGTTTGTGCCGAAGAGTGAATGTTGAAAGCATAGACATGACGTTGTCTGGTTGGGAGACATGGATGTGAACCTGCTGGAGGCTCTGCTGACAGAGCTTATCGACATAGGGAAAGGAGGAGGAAGAATACACCTCTGCCTGGCTGAGTGAGAACGTCGGCTATTTTAGCAAGCTCCCTATAGTTCATCACAGGTGTATTTACGGGGGCTGTGCAAACCTGATCAGGTATTTATTCCGTAAAGAGTTCTTTAAAAATAAAACATGGATGGCATTGCCCAGGAGAGACAGCATGTGGTCCATCAGTTCTGAGCGCCTAGTGTCACCAGGCTGGGCAAGGTATGCTCAGGCCCAGACAATCCAAACGTTTGTTATAGGTGAGTTTTCACAGTTACTTATTTATCAAATGTAGACTGGTCTTCCAGTAGACTCACCACTCTGGATTCAGTGGAGCTACTTAATGATGCTAAAATGTTGTAAATTTTGGTATTGTCCATAGTGATTTCTTACAGCGTGAACTGAGCTTCCACCTGTGCATACCGTGTGGTATCTTGCTGCTTCCAAAATTCCAGCAGCTTCAAAGTCTATGTGTTGGTCCACATGCCATTGAGCAACTCTGGAATTGTCCAAGGGCGTTGAGGTCACCAATATAGGATTTTGTGAATAAAACATGCCAGTCATCTAATGTACTTAACAAAATTACTTTCATTACAAACAAACTAAAAAAAGTTGCCTTGCACTGACATCATTATGTCAGACACCATCTTTTAAACTGAGCACAACTCAATGCCAGTGTTAGTGAATTATGTAGAACAGTTTCTATTGTGAACAACATGTGTCATTACATTACCCTACAATAGAACGTAAGACATAGATGTAAAAGTTGACCCTTAGCCCTTCATGCTTCATTCAGCTATTCAACAACTGCTGATCTTTGTAACTTGTTCCTTTTCTGCTTATCCCTCTCATTAACATTTCTTCCATGTAATTTTCACTTGCCTCCTTCTTGTTTTGCTGTTTATCTTTTCAGAGCACTTTCTATCTGTGCTTTTCTAATTCCACTCTCTCCCACCTCCACCCTCCACCCTGCCCTTCCTTCTATTGGCTGACTTCCAATGAGACCAATTTTATTCACACCACTGAGCCAAACTGCATATCGACCTTAAGCACACATAGCCTGAGCACTGGTAATCCATGTCTGATTGCAACATTTGTTGAGCTGTGGATAAATTGATGGTTAAATATAACCGGCAGAACTCAGCAAAGTATTATAGGTTGTTCTAGAAGAGTAGTCACAGTGAAATATGTAACTTTCTCATTATATTTAGACTATAATTTTGATATTTTATATATAATATTTATATGATATACAAAAAGCATGTGATCTATAATCCTTAGTCAAAATTGTCGGTTATTGTAGCATATGTAAAGGGAATTAAGAAAACCAGGAACCATTCCAATCAAATGTATTCTACATTTCATACAAGCATTAACAGCACCACCATCAGGCTTTCAGTGTTGTTGCCACTGGTTATTGCACAGAAGCACCATTCAGTTCAGTAATGAACAACTCCATCCACTTGTCTCATATCTTTTCCATGGGGCATACTCTTGCACCACTAAAAGCAATTTTGTTTTTCCTAACTGGTATGTGTGTAGGCATTTACTACAACTTCTGGTAGCAGCAGATTCTGGATTTTGGAGCAAATCACAAAATACTGGAAAGACTCAGCAGATAAGGTAAGATTTATGGAGAGAAATGGACAGTTGACATTTTGGGTTGGAACCCTTCATTTGGACAGGCAGCCAGCAGAAGTATTAACAATGAAGAAAACATCAAAACCTCTTTTTTCCCCCCAAATTTACTGTAGTATTTTAAAAAGTTTTTAATAGATTAAAACAAAAAAAAGTTAAACTTTATTGATTTTAATGCATTGGTTTAAGAAGGGCTGCAAGGGCAAGTCAGGAACTATAGGCCAGTGAGCCTTAGATCAGTCCTCAGAATCAGAATCAGAATCAGGTTTATTATCACCGGCTTGTGACGTGAAATTTGTTAACTTAGCAGCAGCAGTTCAATGCAATACATAATATAGAAGAGAAAGAGAATAATACTAAATAAAATAAAAAATTAATAAATTAGTAATACAATTACAGTATATGTATATTGAATAGATTTTTAAAAAACAAGCAAAAATCAGAAATACTGTATATTAAAAAAAAGTGAGGTAGTGTCCAAGGGTTCAATGTCTATTTAGGAATCGGATGGCAGAGGGCAAGAAGCTGTTCCTGAATCACTGAGTGTGTCCCTTCAGGCTTCTGTACCTCCTACTTGATGGTAACAGTGAGAAAAGGACATGCCCTGGGTGCTGGAGGTCCTTAATAATGGATGCTGCCTTTCTGAGACACCACTCCCTGAAGGTGTCCTGGGTAATTTGTAGGCTAGTACCCAAGATGGAGCTGACTAGATTTACAACCCTTCGCAGCTTCTTTCAGTCCTTTGCAGAAGCCTCTCTACACCAGACAGTGTTGCAGCCTGTCAGAATGCTCTGCACGATACATCTATAGAAGTTTTTGAGTGTATTTGTTGATATGCAAAATCTCCTCAAACTCCAAATTAAGTATAGCCACTGTCTTGCCTTCTTTATAACTACATCGATATGTTGGGACTGGGTTAGATCCTCAGAGATCTTGACACCCAGGAATTTGAAACTGCTCACTCCTTCACTTCTGATCCCTCTATAAGTTACTTCACCCTACCCTTCCTGAAGTCCACAATCAGCTCTTTATTCTTACTGATGTTGAGTACCAGGTTGTTGCTGTGGCACCACTTCACTAGCTGGCATATCTCACTCCTGTATGCCCTCTTGTCACCACCTAAGATTCTACCAACAATGGTTGTATCATCAGCAAATTTATAGATGGTATTTGAGTTATGCCTAGCCACACAGTCTTGTATATAGAGAGTGGAGCAATGTGCTAAGCACACACCCCTGAGGTGTGCCAGTGTTGTTCGTCAGCGACTAGAATATGGTATCACTAATCCACACAGATTGTAGACTTCTGGTTAAGAAGTCAAGGACCCAATTGTAGAGGGAGGTACAGAGGCCCAGGTTCTGCAACTTCTCAATTAAGATTGTGGAAATGATGGTATTAAATGCTGAGCTATAGTCGATGAACAGCGTCCTGACATAGGTGTTAGTGTTGTCCAGGTGGTCTAAAGCTGCGTGGAAAGCCATTGAGTTTACGTCTGTTGTTGACCTATTGTGGTGATAGGCAAATTGCAATGGGTCCAGGTCCTTTCTGAGGCAGGAGTTCAGTCTAGTCATGACCAACCTCTCAAAGCATTTCATCATTGTCAATGCGAGTGCTACCAGGCAATAATCATTAAGGCAGCTGACATTATTCTTCTTAAGCACTGATATAATTGTTGCCTGATAAGTGGGAACTTCTGTCCATAGCAGTGAGACTTTGAAAATGTCCTTAAATATTCCCACTAGTTGGTTGGCACAGGTTTTCAGAGCCTTACCAGGTACTCCATTGGAACCTTCTGCCTTGCGAGCATTCACTCCCTTTAAAGACAACCTAACATCGGCCTCTGAGACAAAGATCACAGGGTGAGGGTACCCACTGGATTGCAGTATAGATAATGAAAATGGAGTCAATGACCTTCCTTTATTCCCAAATAGATCATTGTTTCTGTGTAAAAGAGGCTATTGTAACCCACTGACATTTTCCACGCAGATAATTCACTTTCAAAAATATTTACACCATTGATTGATTATTGATTAACCATCATATTTTTTCAAACCATGCAATGATCTGATGATCAATCTGCACATGGTAATTGATTCTTAGTAAGGAATTTAGGAAATAAACAAAATGTTTTTGATTTTAAAACTAAGTTCTTTGGAACATAACTTCTTATTTGACCAAAGGCATTTTAGGTTTAAGGTAATGATTCAAAATCATGCTTAAAAAACGATTCAGAGATTAAACTCTAAAACCAAGGCATTCAATAATGGAATTATACAGATCAAAAGCCATTGAATACAAATATTTAATTAGTTGTAAAAATCTATTCCCAGAAAATTCCTGCCAAAGGGTCTTGACCAGAAACGTCAACTGTACGTCTTTTCCATAGATGCTGCCTGGCCTGTTGGGTTTCTCCAGCATTTTGTGTGTGTTGCTCAGATTTCCAGCTTCTGCAGATTTTCTCTTGTTTGATCTTACTTGGAAGCAGGTTTCTACTGAGCTAAGCTACATGAAATTTGTGATGGTATTTGTGATTCATGTCCAAAGCCAATGCAATCAGTGCTTCATTTTGGCTGACTGCTTTTTGGAATGTACCATATCTTTTGGCTCTGGAATTGTGTAAGAGAAACTTGCACACTATAAAGAGTGTTGATTATGAAAGGAACAGACAGTGCTCAAGCTATTAAAATAAAAACTGGTTTAAAACCTCCAGTGATGAACTAGGACAAACAATAAACAAATTGTGAGAGAATCTCTTCCTCTCCAGAGAAACTACAATGAGATTAAGTACCAGTTCATAAGTACATTACTAAAGGAAGCTTAATGACTTTGGCAGGACTGTCTAGGTGAGACTTCAGCTCAACTAATTCCTGCTCGCATCATCAGCAACATTAGCTACAAAAGTGTACTTCCTTTAACTTTTCTGCAATCATTGTATGACAGCCTACTCCATTTCATTCTCCAAAAATCCTCACTCTGAACATTTATAAGTAACTCCATCTTGTTACCAGCTATTCAAACTTCTTTCCCCCCCCCCCCCATATCAGGAAAGTTATCGAAATATTTCCCTCAAGTTCTCACTAACATCCATCCTTTATTCTTTCAGCTGAAGATTATACATATTTTGAGGCAGGAGGATCCTGATGGAAGATGTAATCTTTCAACAGGTCCCCTTCCCACCAGGAACAATTAAAGGATCCTATACATGGCAAATTACAAAGATGTCACACAGAGGATCTACTCATTTTTCCCTTCCTCCTATTAGAACTTACTTCACCCCATATACTCTTCTTTTAATGCCATTTTTTCCTCTCTTTCCTTTTCATATTCAGAACATGTACCTCCTTCTCTGTTAATTACAGGTTCTCGAAAGTAGTTCAGCACCAAAAACAAAATCACTTAAAAAAACCTGATTCAATTATAGAGACCAGAAAACAAGCTCTCAAAATGCCCAAGGAGTTAACCAGTCACTTGAAAAGGCAAATTAGAAGCTACCCAAATGAAAGAAAGAAAATGTAATCACAAACATATATATTTGATTCAGACCTCTGGGTATGGCCTATTAAGAGTTTCAAAAATAGTTTGCCTTACATCATTAAGCCATAATGAATGTTTTTACTATTCCCGGTGATGAGAATGGCAATGATAGTTGAAGTGTATTCTCACTAGCTCCACACCAAAGATTACAGAATAAGAGGCTAGTTAAACCCTTGAGCTTATTCCATCAGTCAATGAAGTTATGTATACTTACACAGTTCCCTCATGTCTGAAAGACATTTGTCAATAAAGATGAATCAATCTGAGAATTAAAATTAATAACTGGTTCAGCATTACTTTTTGCTTCCAGAACAGAGCTTTCAATGCCACCTCTCACCATCTATTTTTTTCATGTAGTATTGTTTTCTTAATTCACTTCTGAAGGTCATGGTTCTATTTTTCAAAAAAGTAAGACCATGACCTTCAGAAGTAATGATCACTGCACTTCTAAACTTTATGTACAGCCATCTATCTTGTCAGGTCCTCTTAAAACTTCAAGAACAACAAAATATCCTTGACCTAATCTCTACAAAACTCAACAACAGTTTTTATGTCGATTACCAATGTAAATCCGTGCCACAACTGTCTCCAACTTCAATGCGTGGTATTCAATTAAAGAATGGTACTCTAAATAGCTCACTACACTCCAGGTGTGGTCTAACAAATGTTTAATTTACCTGAAATGTATGTCCCACTCCGTTACGTTCTTACACCCAAACATTCCATTTTGAAATTCTGAATTGTAAAGATGTTTGATGAACACAAATGCAGGTACGGAAAGTGCAGGCGGAAGTGATGAGTTTGCATTGGCATCATGGCTGGCTCAGGCGTTGTGGGCCGGAGGGAAATTCCTGTGTGGTGCTGTTCTAGATCTTATGTTTAACATTCTGCGAAAATTCATTGACCTGAAATATTAGTTCTTCCTGCCTGATCAGCACTCTGCTTCCAGCATACCAGCATTTTCTGTTCTCATTTCATTAACTTGAGAGAGATCCTTTGGCTGTTTCTAATATTTATTTGTCATGAGCCTCATAATGGATTTTAAGACAACCTCTTAATTTATCTATGAGATCTTATTCTAACACAGTATATCATTATTCTTCAAAAGAGAAATTTCTGCATTATAACATATCCCCTTCACAATATCCTGCCCACAAAAGCTTGGTGCATCTGGATTTTGCAGGTGCAATAAAACTGACCTCAGTCTCACAAGCGCTGCAGCTTCCTATTATGTTGAAATTGTGACTTGCCACCTGAAATTAAATGAAAAATCTAAAGTCTTGAAGTTCCCCAACATCAACACATCTTTAACAATTTAAGCAAGGGAGGCATCTGAGCAAAGTCATTAGGGTGAAGCCGGGCAGAGTATATAGAAAAGATACTGGATGGATGACATTGTAAAGAAGTGCTAGTAACCTGTACTCTGACCTCTCCTCATTCCTTCTTTGAGGAAGAACTTCTGTTTTACTGTGTTCCTCTTCTTAATAGTTTCAAAAGCCTGAGATATGAAAAATAGTGGATATGGTTCTCATAAGCACACCATTCATAATTTTCCATTCCTCAAGTCACTGAAGTCTTTTAATTTCCATTAACTACAAACAGATCAAAGAAACAAAATCACCAATTCATTATTCAAAATCTGAGCCGATCCTCAAAGGTAAATAGTACCATGATATTTAGTGGAATTGGGGATAGTGTAGTCAGGGGAATAAACACAATTCTCTTTTCCAAGGATAGAGAGTCCAAAGGTTGTGTGACTTGCCTAGTGCCTGGATTTGGGACATCTCATTTGAACTGCTTAGGAATTTGGAGTGGGAGGGGAAAGATCCAGTTATGTGGTTCATGTGGGTACTAACAATGTAGGAAGATCAAGGAAGGACGTTCTGCTGAGGGACTTTCATCTACCAGGGACTAAATTAGAACACAGAGGTAAAAGAACTATAATGATTGCATTGTTACCTGAGCCACATGCAAATAAGCACAGGGTAAATAAGACCAGAGAAATAAATGCATGGCTCAAAAATTGATGCAGGAAAATTGGATTGATTTGTGGGACATTGGCTGCAGTGTTGCAGAAGCAGAGATCTGTTCCGATAGGATGGGCTCCACCTCAGCCCTGCTGGGATCTGGGTCCTAGCAAATCACCTAAGAAGGGCTGTGGAAGGGGCTTTAAACTACATAGCAGGGGCTGATATCAACATCTCGTGAAGGTATGGATAACAGAAAAGGGAAGGAGAGTGCTGGAGAGGTTACTAAAACATCCAGAATAAAGAATACATGGAGATAAAATTGAGAAGAAGGGCAGAGCGCACATGACTGAAGGTGTTATATTTGAATGCACACTTTATGCAAAATAAGGCAGATGAGCTTACAGCACAGCTAGAAATGGGCAAATATGATGTTGTGGGCATCACAAAGTCATGGTTGACAGAAGACCACAGTTGGGAGCTAAACATCCAAGGATACACATCCTATCAAAAGACAGGCAGGTGGGCAGAGGGTACCAGGTGGCTCTGTAGGTAAGAAATGAACTCATATCCTTAGAAAGAAGTGAAATAGAGTCAGAAGATGTAGAATTCCTGTTAGTGCAGTTAACAAGCTGCAAGGATAGAGACTCAGCTGGGAGTTATATACTGGTATACAGGTATCCAAATAGTGGCCTTCTTAAGACTAAGAAACCCTTAGGAGACAGTGGTCATAATATAATAGAACCCATTCCTCTAGCTTCAGAGTAAGAAGTTAATATCAAATATATCAATATTACAGTGAAGTAAGAGGAACTACAGAGACATGAGAGAGGTCCTGGCCAAAGCTGATCGGAAGGGGACACTAGCAGGGATGGCTGGAGTTACTTGGAGTACAATAAATTGGAAAATGCAAGATCAGTTCATCTCAAAGAAGAAGTATTCTAAGGGGAGGATGAAGCAATCGTGCCTGACAAGGGAAGACAAAGAAAGCATAAAAGAAAATGAGAAAGCAGATAATGGAAAGCTAGAAGAATGAGAAGGTTTTGGAAAACAACAGTAGCCAACTACAAACCAATACAGAGAGAAAAAATGAAATACGAAAGTAAGCTGGCAAATAATATGAAAGAGGCTCCCAAAAGTTCTTCTGCAGTAATATAAAGAGTAAACAAGAAGTAAGAATAGACATCAGACCACCGGAAAATAAGACTGGAGAGGTAGAAATGGAGAGCAAACACATGGTGGATGAACTAAATAGCTATTTTGTGTCAGTCTTTACTGTGGAAGACACAAACAACAAGTCAGAAATTTGAGTGTCAGGGAGCAGAAGTCAATGTAGTCACTATTGCTAAAGTCACTATTGCTTGGAAAGCTAAAAGATCTGAAGGTAGATAAGTCCCTTGGACCAGATGGACTACAACCCAGGGTGCTGAAAGGGATAGCTGAAAGAGGAGGCATTGGTAATTATCCTTCAAGTATCACTAGGAATGGTTCTGGAGGACTGGGAAATTGCAAATGTCACTCCATTCTTTAAGAGGGAAGGAGGCAAAAGGTAGGATATTATAGACATTAAAGGGAATTACAGGAAAGATGTTAGAATGGATAAAAGATTGGCTAACTGGCAAAAGGCAAGGAGTGGGAATAAAAGGGGCCTTTACTTGTTGGCTGCTGGTAACTAGTGGTGTTCCGCAGGTGTCAGTGTTTGGTCTGCTACATGTTATATCTTAATGATCTGGTTGAAAGAATTGATGACTTTGTAGCCAAGTTTGCAAATCATACAAAGGTAATTGGAGGGGCAGGCAGTGTTGGGGAAGCAGTGAGTCTGCAGAAAGTATCAGACAGATTAGGAGAATGGGCAAAGAAGTGACAGATGGAATACAGTGCATAGAAGTATATGGTCATGCAGTTTGGTAGAGGGAATATAGGCAGATTATTCTCTAAACTGAGAAAACTCAGTAATCAGAGATGCAAAGGAACTGGGAGTCCTAGTACAGAAGTCCCTAGAAGTTAACTTGTAGGTTAAATCAGTAGTAAAGAAGGCAAATGCAATTTTACATTCATTTTGAGGGGATTAGAATATAAGACAATAAGACCATAAGACATAAGAGCAGAATTAGGCCACTCAGCCCATTGAATATGCTCAGCCATTCCATCATGGCTGAATTATTATCCCTCTCAACCCCATTCTCCTGCCTTCTTCCTGTAAACTTTAACAACCTAACTAACCAAGAAACTGTCAATCTCTGCTTTAAATATACTCAATGACTTGTCCTCCACAACCGACCATGGTAATAAATTCTACAGATTCACCATCCTCAGGCTAAAGAAATTCCTTATTATCTCTGTTTGAAATTGATGTCCTCTATTCTGAGGATGTGCCCTCAGGTCCTAGACTCATGCACTATAGGAAACATCCTCTCCATGTCCACTCTGTCTCGGCTTTTCAGTGTTTGATGTTTCAATAAGATCTTCTCCATTCTTCTAAACTCCATCAAGAACAGGCCCAAAGCTATCAAACACTCCTCATATGTTAACCCTTACATTCTGGAATCATTGTCATGAACCTCCTCCAGACTCTCTCGAATGTTAGCACATCTTTTCTTAGATAAAGGATTTTAAAGTGCTCACAGTGCTTGAGGTGTGGTCTGGCCAAAGCCTTACAAAACCTCAGCATCACATCCTTGCTCTTATATTCCTGTCTTCTTGAAATGAATGCTAACTGCATTTGCCTTTATCATGGCCTCAAACTGCAAGTTAACCTTTAGGGAATCCTGCATATGGAATCCCAAGCCGCTTTGCACCTCTAAGTTTTGATTTATTTTTCCCATTTAGAAAAAATATATACTTTTATTCACTCTACCACAGTGGCATAGTGGTTAGCATGATACTATTACAGTGTGATGCGTTCTAGTGTTCAGAGCTTAGTTTCGGTGCTATTCTGTAAGGAGTCTATATATGTCCTCCCTGTGGAACGCATGGATTTTGGGGTTTGGGGGTTTTGAGTTTGCTGGGTGGCATGTCTTGAAGGGCCAGAAGAACCTACTCCACGCTGTATCACTAAATAAATAAAAGTTAGATTTAAACAGAGAGGCCACTATGCGAGCAGCCTTTATGTGAGTGGGCCAGTGTTAGAGTGATGAGTTGAGGCTTTAACTCGTCAAGGCTTCAGCAGGGAATGGTGTAGGCCATAGGTAGATTTATTTTGTTATTTATTCATTCTTTCTTATTGCAAGTTTAGAGCAGTAGGGAATGTTCCTCCTGCAGGATATGGCATGGCAGAGAGACCTCAAGTGTCTCAGATGACTACATCTGCAAGAAGTGCATCCAGCTGCAGCTTCTAATGGACCATGTTAAAGACCTGAAGCTGGAATGAGGTTCCTGGTTTGTACGTAGCCGCCCAGGTGCTAAGTTAAGTGACATCTCGGATCGAGTCCACAGCATTCTTAAGTGGGAGGGTGAGCAGCCAGAAGTCATGGTCCACTTCAGTACCAATGACATGCGTAGGAGGGGTGACGAGGTCCTGCAAAGTGAGTTCAGGAAATTAGGAGCTAAGTTTAAGGACAAGACCTCCAGGGTTGTGATCTCAGGGTTGCTACCATGCCACGTATAGTGATTCTAGAAATAGGAAGATCATACAGTTTAACATGTGACTGAAGAGAAGGTTTAGGAGGGAAGACTTCAGATTTTTTGATATCAGGCTTTCTTCCAGGGAATGTGTGACCTGTACAGAAAGGACTGATTGCATCTGAACAAAAGGGCGTCTGATATCCTGGCAGGATAGTTTAATGTTCTGCATGGGGAGATTTAAACTAGATTTGCAGGGGTTGGGAAGCAGAATGCCAGAACAAGATGGTATCTATTTGCACTTTAGCTAGGCCTTTGACAAGATCCCACATGGGAGACTAGACAAGGAAGTTCAATCACTTGTTATTCCAGATGAGGTAGTAAATTGTCTTTATGTGAGAAGCCAGAGAGCGGATGTAGATGGTTGCTTCTCTGACAGGAAACCTGTGATGAATGGTGTACCACAGGGATCAATGCTGGGTCTGTTGTTGTTCGTCATCTCTGTCAATGATGTAGATGATAATGTGGTAAACTGGATCAGCGAATTTGTAGATAACACCAAATTTATCAGTGGCAAGTGAAGAAGACTATTAAAGCTTACAGAGAGATCTGGACAAATTGGAAAAATGGGTTGACAAATGGCAACATACACAAGATGTTGGAAGAACTCAGCAGGTCAAGCAGCATCTATGGAAATGAATAAACAGTTGATGTTTTGGGCCAAGACCCTTTATCAAGATCAAGAAGGAAGGGGGAAGTTGCCAAAATTAAAAGGTGGAGGGAGGAGAAAGGAACTAGCTAGAAGGTGATATGTGAAGCCACATGGGTGGAAAAGGTCAAGGGCTGGAAAAGAAGGCAACTGATAGGAGAGGAGAGTGGACAATAGGAAAAAGGGAAGGAAGAGGGTACCCAGTGGGAAGTAATAGGCAGGTCAGAAGAGGTAAAGTGTCAGAGGGAAATAAAGGAAGATAGGCAGGGAAGCAGAAATTTTTTTTACTGGAAGGAAAATCAATATTCATGGCTTCAGATCAGAGGCTACCAAGATAGAATATAAGATGTTGCTCCTCAAAATTGAGGGTGGCCTTATCTTGGCACAAGAGGAGGCCTTAGAATGACATGTCAGAATGGGAGTGGGAACTAGAATTAAAATGCTTGGACACTGGGAAGTTCGGATTGTGGCAGATGGAGCAGAGATGTTTAACAAAGTAGTCCCCCAATTCAAAACAGGTCTCACAAATGTAGAGGAAGCTGTATTGGGAGCACCGGACATGACAGATGGAATTTACTGCTGACAAGAGTGAGGTTTTGCATAATGGGAGGACCAGCAAGGGTATGTGTTACATGGTGAGTCATAGGGCACTAAGGAGTGTGACAGAACAGGGGGATCTGGGTATATATCCATAATTCCTTGAAAGTGGAGTCACAGTTAGTAAAGGAAGTTTTTGGTACATTGGCCTTCATAAATCAAAGTTTTGAGTACAGGAGTTGGCGTGTTATGTTGGAATTGTATAAGATGTTGGTGAGGCCTTATTTGGAGTATTGTGTATAGTTTTGGTCAGCTACCTACATAAAAGAGTGAATAAGATTGAAAGAGTGAAGAGAAAATTTACCAGGATGTTGCCAGGACTGGAGGACCTGACTGACAGGGAAAGGTTGAATAGATAAGGACTTTATTCCCTAAAATGTAGAGGATTGAAGGGAGATTTGATAGAGATATACAAAATTCTGGAGGTGTATTGATAGGGTAAATGAAAACAGGCTTTTTTCGCTGAGGCTGGGTGAGACTACAACTAGAGGTCATGGGTTAAGGGTAAAACACGAAATGTTTAACAGGAGCATGAAGATGAACTTCTTCATCCAGAGGGTGGTGAAGGTGTGGAACAAGCTGCCAGAGCAGGTGATGAATGTGGGTTTGATTCCAAAATTTAAGATAAATTTGGGTAGGTACATGGATAGTAGGGGTATGGAAGACTATAGTTTGGATGCAGGTCGATGGGACTAGGCAGATTAATGGTTTGCCATGGACTAGATGCTCCGAAGGGCCTGTTTCTGTACCATAGAGTTCTATGACTCTAGGGTTCTATTACACAACACCAATCCAGATTTGCTTTTCCTCGAGTGGGCTCAACTACAAGCTGCTCTAAAAAGCCATCTTGTAGGCATTCCACAAATTCTTTCTCTTGGGATCCAGCACCAACCTGATTTTCCCAATCTACCTGCATATTGAAATCCCCCATGACTATCATAACATTGACCTTATTACAGGCCTTTTGCATTTCCCATTGAAATTTATATCCACATCCTGGCTAGTGTTTGGGGGCTTGTATATAACTCCCAACATGTTCTTTTTACCCTTGCAGTTTCTTAACTATACCCACAAGGATTCTCCATCTTCTGATCCTATACCACTTCTTTCTTAGGATTTGATTTCATTTATTACCAACAAAGTCACCCCACCCACTTTGCCTATCTGCCTGTCATTTCGATATAACATGTATTCTTTGATGTTAAGCTTTCACATCATACCTAACACCCTCTAACTGTGCTACACCATCAACTACATTATTCCATATACTCCATGCATGCAAATATAATACCTCCACTACTGTATTCATCACCCTTTTCAATTTTGCCCCCATGTTGCACTTCACCTTATCCCATTGACTGCAATTTTGCCCTATCCTCTGCCTGTCCTTCCTCACAGTCTCACTACACACTTGCATCGACTTGTAAACCAATTACCCCATTCTCAGTTCTAAGAATCTGTTTCCCATCCTCTTGCCAACTTTGTTTAAACTGTACCCAACAGCTCTAGCAAAACTGCCTGCAAGTATATTGGTCCCCCTCAGGTTCAGGTGTAACACATCCTCTTTGTATAAGTCATACCTTCCCAGCAGAGATCCTAAAGAACCAGAATTTGAAACCCTGCCCCTTGCACCACTTCCTCACCACTCTGTACTATCATCCTATTCCTACCCTGATTAGCATGTGGCACTGAGAGTAATCCAGAGATGACTACTTTGGAGGTCCTGATCTTCAGCCTCTTCAGAATCTCCCTATATTCACAGCGTAGGACATCTTCATCCTTTCTATCTATTTCAATGATGCCAATGGGCACCACAACCTCTGGCTGTTCATCCTCCCTCTTGAGAATATTCTGCAACCGCTCTGAGAGATCCTGAACCTTAGCACCTTGGAGGCAACACTACCATCCTGGATTCTCTTTTGTGGCCACAGAATCTGCTGTCCATCCCTCTAACTTTCGAACCTTTTGCTCTGACTAAATTTACCCTTCCCTGATGAGAGTCAGCCACAGTACCTCTGGCCTGGCTGCTGCTGCTGTTGCTGTGTCCTGAGCCCCCAGCAGTATTCAAACTGATATAGTTGTATACTTGTTGCTGAGGGGAATAGTCACAGGGGAACGCTGCACTGGTGGTCATCCCTCACTTCTCCTGGTGGTCATCCATCTACTATCTGAAGTCTGCATTCTGGGTGTGACACCTCAGTAAGTGATTCATCCACGACATTTCCAGCCTCCTGCATGGTCCTGAGTGCATCCAACTCCAGCTCCTTAATCTTGTCAGTCAGGAACTGAAGCTGGATGCACTTCCTGCAGATGTCATCATCAGGGAGAACCACATGTCACAGGGGAAGCATTTCACTGCCAGAATTCCCATCCTGCCTACACTTGTTATGCCTCTAACTTCTCAAATGCAAGTTCTAGCCTGCTAGCATTCTCATCCAAGCCTGTAAATATAAAAGCAAATGTCAGAGCAGATTTGGAGTACCATGAGCAATTTTTGACCTATATCGAATGATGTGCTAGCATTGGAGAGAGTCCAGTAGAGATTTATGAGAATAATCCTCAGAATGAAAGGGTTAATTATTAAGGACAATTTGAAGACTCTGGGCCTGATTTCACTGGAATTGAATGAGGATTGATCTCATAGATAGGTCTGCAAAGAGTGGTCATGGAGCGAATATGTTCAATATTGGGATAATCTAGGACCAGAGGGCACAACCTCCGAATAGAAAGACATCCCTTCAGAACAAAGATCCCTGAGGAGGAATTTCTTTAACAGAGCATGGTGTATCTGTGGAATATATTACATGGGTGTGGAGGCCAAGTCATTGGGTGCATTTGAAATGGAGGTTGTTAGCTTTTCGTTAACTAAGAGCATCAAAGGTTATGGAGAGAAGACGGGAGAATGACATTGAGAGGGAGAATAATTTAGCCATGATTGAATTTGGGCCAAATGGCCTAATTCTTCTCCTATATCATATGGAATATTTTGTAGTTTTATTAACAATTTTCTTTCTTCTTTGCTTGGCATCACATGTACAATCAGAAATTTTCTTTTATTTTTTGCCATTTACAAGCATTGTCCTGATCTCAGTTCAAGTCACTCCACAAACTCAATAAATATCACAGCCAGCTCTGCATCTCTTTACTTTTCACCCATTCTTCCAGCTTTATTAATTGCCAGTCTCTCCATCTGCTTTCTTGTCAATCGTGCAGTGTTCTGCAAAGGATTTCAGCTAACACTAGCACAATTCTCAACCACCTTTACTCCGTAATGTAAAATTATTTTCCTAATACCCCTTCATTATCTTCAAACCCATTCCTTCAGCCAATAAACTTGTCTCTGAGCTAGGTTTTGTACACCACTTAGGATCTTTCTGTTAGGTTGTAATAAAGATGGAGGGAACAATTCAATCAATCAATATCTACATCAGCCAAAAAAAAACTGCTTTTATTTTGGTAATATGGATTGAATACCTGCAGAACTCCAGCATTTTACAAATGGTTTCCTTCAGATATATTAATTAAGTTTCTCCTTGTTCATTAATATATCGAAATCCCAAATTACTTTTATTGAAATTTGAAAATTAATTTTATACGAATTAAATTCTATTAAAATTTAATAGATTTTAAAAAGTTAAAAGGAGAACCTAAGTGCTTATTGCAATTCCTTTAGACAGACTGTTGAAAGGTAAGTTTTTTTGAATATTACCATAGTTACACAGAAGAAGTTTTCAAAGTCTGATCTGGTGGTAATAGGACACACAGTTTAGCACAAAGACGGACCAAACATAAAGGGGTTTATGTGGCCTTTCCAAAATTCTTCTATACCATTCATGTGTGTTTATGTTCATTTAGTGTGAAGATTTATTCAACTTAACTGATAGAACACTGGAAATTCTTATTGTTAAACATTCAGGAAAAGTAAGCATTCTGTTTCAATTTCTGGAAATAAATATTGCTGGCAATTTTCATTGCCATCGTAAAGTGGCGATGAGTTATTTTCTTGAATCCACATAGTAAAGATTATGCAAACATGTGAAATAGTAAAATAATTGGACCACTCAGCCTTTGAGTCTGCTCTGTCATGTAGTTAGATTAGAACTAACCTAACTGTAATCTCAACTTCAAGTTCCAGTCTATTCCTGGTAACCTTTCATTAATATCTCCCCAGTTCTTATGTTAATTCTGCCTTTAAAATATTTAAAGACTCTGACCCCATCAGTTGAGAGAGACAGACCCAAAACTGGTACTCCCATCAACATGGCTTTCTAGGAATTTCCTGGATTTGGACCCAGCAATGATGAAAATTATCGATGGTTTAGTCCTAAATCAGAATGGTGCTTGACAGTGGTGCTTCCATTCCCCTGCTCTTCTGGACAGGGTTCATAGTTCAACTAATTTTTTAAATCTAAAAATAAAATAGAGTAAAATATCATATACATTTGTGTTCAATATTAATCAGGATTATTGTTTCTGTCAGTACACAAAAACATTTAAGCAGATCTGTTTTTAAAAATGTATTTTCCGTTCCTAACATTGTTATACACAAAATGAAGAATGGAGGAACACAGCAGAAGTAAAATGATTAAACTTCCGAAAAACAATACTGCCACCTGTAGGTGCAAAACTATTAAACTATTAGACTCACGTTGTTTCAATTCTTTTGGTAATGATCAATAAAAAACACAAAACAAAATCACAGCAGCCCATGTAGAACTGCACTCATTGTGTTACACAGAAACATAGAGACATAGAAAGCCTACAGCACAATACAGGCCATTTGGCCCACAAAGCTGTGCTGAACATGTCCTTACCTTAGAAATTACCTAGGGTTACCCATAGCCCCCTATTTTTCTGAGCTCCATGTACCTGTCCAGGAGTCTCTAAAAAGACTCTATCGTATACGCATCACCACCGTCACCGGCAGCCCATTCCACGCACTCATAACTCTCTGCATAAAGAACTTATCCCTGATATCTCCTCTGTACCTACTTCCAAGCAAATTAAAACTGTGCCCTCTCATGCTAGCCATTTCAGCCCTGGGAAAAAGCCTCTGACTATCCACATGATCAATGTCTCTCATCATCTTATACACCTCTATCAGGTCACCTCTCATCCTCTGTCGCTCCAAGGAGAAAAGACTGAGTTCACTCAACCCATTCTCATAAGGCATGCTCCCCAATCTAGGCAACATCCTTGTAAATCTCCTCTGTGCCCTTTCTATGGTTTCCACATCCTTCCTGTAGTGAGACAACCAGAAATGAGCACAGTATTCCAAGTGGGGTCTGACCAGGATCCTATATAGCTGCAACATAACCTCTTGGCTCCTAAACTCAATACCACGATTGATGAAGGCCAATGCACTCTATGCTTTCTTAACCACAGAGACAACCTGTGCAGCAGCTTTGAGTGCCCTATGGACTCGGATCCCAAGATCCCTCTGATTCTCCACACTGCCAAGAGTCTTACCATTAATACTATATTCTGCCATCATATTTGACCTACTAAAATGAACCACTTCATACTTATCTGGGTTGAACTCCATCTGCCACTTCTCAGCCCAGTTCTGCAACCTATCAATGACCCACTGTAATCTCTGACAGCACTCTACACTAACCACAACACCTCCAACCTTTGTATCATCAGCAAATTTACTGACCCATCCCTCCACTGCTTCATCCAGGTCATTTATGAAAATCAGGAAGAGTAGGGGTCCCAGAACCGATCCCCGAGGCAAACCACTGGTGACCAACCTCCATGCAGAATATGACCCATCTACAACCCCTCTTTGCTTTCTGTGGGCAAGCCAGTTCCAGATCCAAAAAACAAAGTTCCCTTGTATCCCATGCCTCCTTACTTTCTCAATAAGCCTTGCATTGGGTACCTTGTCAAATGCCTTGCTGAAATCCATATAAACTACTCTTCCTTAATGAATGTGTTTAATCACATCCTCAAAAAATTCAATCAGGCTTGGAAGGCACGACCTGCCTTTCAGAAAGCTATGCTGACTGTTCCTAATCATATTATGCCTCTCCAAATGTTCATAAATCCTGCCTTTCAGGATCTTCTCCATCAACTTACCAACCACTGAAGTAAGACTCACTAGTCTATAATTTCCTGGGCTATCTCTTCTCTTTTTCTTGTATCATGGAAGATATGCAACCCTCCAATCCTCTGGAACCTCTCCCATCTCCATTGATGATGCAAAGATCATTGCCAGATGTTCAGCAATCTCCTCACTCACCTCCCACAGTAGCCTGGGGTACACATCGTCCAGTCCTGGTGACTTAACCAATTTGATGCTTTCCAAAAGCTCCAGCACATCCTCTTTCTTAATATCTACAAGTTCATGCTTTTCAATCCATTGTAAGTCATCCCTACAATCGCCAAGATCCTTTTCCATAATGCATTGTGAAGCAAAGTACTCATTAAGTACCTCCAATACCACCTCCGGTTCCATACACACTTTTCCACTGTCACACTTGATTGGTACTACTCTCTCACATCTTATCGTCTTGCTCTTCACATACTTGTAAAATGCCTTGGGATTTTCCTTAATCCTGTCCGCCAAGGCCTTCTCATGGCCCCTTCTGACTCTCCTAATTTCTGTCTTAAGCTCCTTCCTGCTAGCCTTATAATCTTCTAGATCTCGATCATTACTTAGATTTTTTGAATCTTTCATAAGCTTTTCTTTCATTTTTGACTAGATTTATAATAGCCTTTGTACATCACAGTTCCTGTACCCTACCAACCTTTCTCTGTCTCATTGGAACATACCTTGTGCAGACCTCCACGCAAATATCCCCTGAACATTTGCCACATTTCTTCTGTACATTTCCCTGAGAACATCTGTTCCCAATTTATGCTTCCAAATTCTTGCCTGATAGCCTCGTATTTCCTCTTACTCCAATTAAACACTTTCCTAACTTGTCTGTTCCTATCCCTCTCCAGTGCTATGGAAAAGGAGATAGAACTGTGATTACTATCTCCAAAAATGCTCTCCACTGAGAGATCTGACACCTCACCAGGTTCATTTCTCAATACCAGATCAAGTACAGCCTCTCCTCTTGTAGGCTTATCTAGATATTGTGTCAAGAAACCTTCTTACCAAACAAATGCCATCTCATCTAAACCCCTTGTTCTAGGGGCATGCCAATCAATATTTTGGAAATTAAAATCTCCCATCACAACAACTCTGCTATTATTACACCTTTCAAGAATCTGTCTCCCTATCTGCTCCTTGATGCCCTGTTACCATTGGATGGTCTATAAAAAACACCAAGTAGAGCTACTGACCCCTTCCTGTTCTTGACTTCCACCCACAGAGACTTTGTAGACAATCCCTCCGTCTTCCTCCTTTTCTGCAGCCGTGACACTACCTCTGATCAACAGTGCCACGCCCCAACCTCTTTTGCCTTCTGTAACCATTCCTGCTCCTGAGCCATCCAAGTCTCTTTAATGGCCACAACATCATAGCTCCAAGTACTGATCCATGCTTCAAGCTCATCTGCTTTGTTCATAATACTCCTTGCATTAAAATAGACACATCTCAAATCACTGGTCTGAGTGCGTCCCTTCTCTATCGCCTGCCTATCCTCACTCTTGCATTGTCTCCAGTCTTACTCTATTTTTGAGCCAACCGTCTCTTCCTCCATCTCTTCAGTTCGGTTCCCACTTCCCAGCAATTCTAGTTTACTCTTCCCAATAGCCTTAGCAAATCTCCCCACCAGGATATTGGTCCCCCTGAGATTCAAATGCAACTTCTCCTTTTTGTACAAGTCACTCCTCCCCCAAAAGAGGTCCCAATGATCTAGAAACCTGAATCCCTGCCCCCTGCTCCAATCCCTCAGCCACACATTTATCCTCCACCTCACTCTATTCTTACACTCACTGTCACATGCTATTCTGTATATTTATTCAATTTTCTTTAAAAATATCATACGTGCTTTCAAATGTGCTCATGTGGACTAATGCCCAATTCCAAATTTCTGAGATGTTTTGGTTGGTGGCTGTAACATTGAAGCAGGTTCATGGGTTTGGTGAGAGACAGAAAACACTGACTACAGTGTTTTTTTTGAAAACAGTAAAAATTCAACCAAACATTTAAGTTTCCCCATTTTAAACAAACTGCAAAACTAAATATTCAACAAATAGATACATAGTTTAAAAGTATACATGGAGCATTCCTCCCTGATGGTTCTATGAGGCATTCCCTGGGAATGAAAGGAAAGAGTAAAACTTCACGAGGTGCATGAAACCGGCCTTTAGGTGCTGTGGCGCACAAGCTAACCAATTAGAAGAGTGGCTGCAGTTTTTTTAAAAAATATAAACGCACTAATCGATAGTCGACATGGCAGAAGCAGCTTTCAAATAGCCAATAAGCCGTGCCCACAATACTGTGACAATTTCACCTTTAGAGTAGTATGACCCTCGTGAACCCCGTACTAAGAAAACACAAGTACAATATCCAATACTGTAAACCCAGTAGTCACCCCCAGCATACTACAGTAGTCCACCAGCCTCCCTGTGCCTCAAAGGCCGTCAGCCTTACCCCAGAGTGTAATGGCCAGTAAGCTGGTCTCCTACTTAACCTTATCCACCAATTCTCAAATGAGATCAGACAAATGGGTGATGTTCCCTGACTGGTCAGGAATGCAGGTGCAGCATTCTTTACCAATAACAGTACAAGTGCCACCTTTCTTTGTGAGCAAGTAATCTAGATCATCGCCATCAGTTCCTGTGTTGGTCTGGCTATGCCATACTGGGAAAGGCCATCATTCAAAATCTTCCTCTGTAATAGCCCTCTTAATATGGCAACCAGAATGGGCAAGGTGCTCATTCCAGTCACTGAAATAATATACATACTGCACCACAGATCCCAAACAACAGCAGCTGCATCACCCTGCGGGGAGCCATGGGTAAGCTTAGGAATTGCATATCCTGTAGGTTTCATTCCGAGTCCAACAAGTGCCTATTTTCACAATACCATTTGGCATACACACAGCCATCCGAGGATACTGTTCCTGCTCACACTCACACCAACATTTCTTGTCAGGTGGGGAAGTTACTCCAAGAGTTGGGACATTCCAGATAAACAAGTAGTATTTTGAGACACAGCAGCCCTTAAAGCACTTACAGCACCAGGGGCTATTAAGGCTCAAGTCCCTCAAGGTTTTTAAACCATACTATGAGTCGGTTAGCTGGAATAGACTACTCTCTCCCAGCTTCCCCCTAAACAGAATGCCAAAACCCAAGAAGCTAGATAATGTCCCAGAACAGTCTTTTCCTTGTCATCAAAGGGAGCAATATTAGTGGCATCCTTTCTGCAATGTAGTAAGCAATCGTCATATGAATGCAGCAATCTGACACGTTGGTCCAATGTGCAAATTAAAATGCCATTCTCAGGAATGTATCATCAGATCTCCTACCACTTGCCAGTAGCTACCATTTTGCCATTCTGTAATGCAGTGAGATACAAACACACTCACTCCTGATCAGTCATTGAGTATTTTGACCCAAAAAGCAAAAACTACTCAAATTGCTCCCCAAATGCATATGTCCCTCTGAATTGTGGGCATGTCATATCCAGAATAAAGTTGCCCAAACTTCTAACCATTAACTCAAATTTCACATGGCCATTATGAAATGTACTGCTTTTAAATTGGGAAGCCACATGTCCTTTTATGCTAGATGTTAATTCAACATCCTATGTCAGGTTATCACTGTTGCTTTATAATTCTGTAATAATAGCCCACCAACAAAGGGCTTTAGTGCTTCCCTCCACCGTGCTCCATTCTGTTTGGAGTGAAAACAAACTAACCACTGATGCTACTCATTCCATAAGGATGCATTACACTCAAGTGAAGCAAGCAAGCATTTTCAGGACATTATTGATCGCATGTTGGGATGACAGGCTCATTAATGCACCCATCCTTCTATTAAATAGGCTTATTCTGGTACACCTCTCATCCCCAAGGCTTTACAACCACACAGGCAGTGACTCTCCAGGCTTCTGTCTGTACCTATCCCCTAAACTAACTCCTTAATGGAATCTGATCTTTGTCATCTCGAGGGACCTATTTTACCATTCCCCACATACTACTGATCCTACTCCCCCCGCCCTCCCACACACCTCCCCCCCTCAGGGCCGAAGCCGCGGGTTGACGGCTCCCATGGTGGGAATGGGACCAGGTGATCACTGGCCTGGCCCATACTGTTTCGGGTACACAGGAGAGAAGGCAGTCATTTTGAGGGATAAACCTAGAAGTCCACACCCTCTCCTCCTTGTTGTCTGTCACCCAGACAGACATCCCCCATCTCCCATCCCCACAGTAGGTTCATCACCCTACCACATTAAAACTCAAACTCTTGACAGGATCTAGTTGCCAATTAGCCTGCTGGGCAGACTGTAATTGCTCTACCTTCATTAGCCAACAAACTACCTCTATATTCTTTTCTTCTAAATTTGCAGCCTGGGTCTAGGCGATGAGTAGTGCTTCTCTCGTGATGATACAGTTCTGATTCAGCTCATTCTTTAGACAAATGGTTGTCTTGTGCTGGTGCCTTACAATCACTGCAAACAGCCAGAAAGCATCCTGCAGCAACCCTTTCTCTTGGGAAGTCCCAACATTTAAAGTACAGACAGTGTGGTGTCCATTTTCATCCCCAGAGAAATTTAACTGGTCTGACCAATCTAATGGCATCCTATAACCCACCAGCAGGTTAGTGAGACTACCAAAGCCCTCACTGTTAACAGTCTATCCTGGGACTCAGCATTGCTCATGGGGGTCCTCTTTTAAATAACCTGCTAAAGAAATGCATTTCTGCCCCAAATCATCCAAACCCTGCTCGCAGTGTTAAAATGTTCCACTGAAGCACGTTCACAGGTTTGGCGAGAGAGACAGAAAACACTGACTATGAGTAAGTATATAATTATTTCTTTGCAAATGGTAAAAGTTGACCAAACATTGAAGATTCTCCAAATTTCACTAACTACAAAACTGAATATTCAACAAATAGAGACAGAACATCTGTTCCCAATGGTTCTGTGATGCATGTCCTAGGAGTAAAAGGACAGAGTGAACTTCTCATACGTGTTACTCTTCTTACCGAGGTGCTTGAAACTGGGCACCAAGTGCCATGGCAGGCAAGCTGACAATGGGAAGAGCAGCCACAGCTTTTAAGTGTACCAATCAACAATTGACATGGCAGAAGTGGCTTTTGGCTGGAGAACAAGGCATGCTGGCACTCTACAGTGGTACAGCAACAGTGACCTGCTGGAAAAATGTTTAAAAGGAGAAGAATCAGTGGAAATTGATGAAAAACACAATATGTCCAAGACTTCAAGAAGGAAAATTAAAACAAAACCTGAACTCTTCTCTATCATTTTTGATTTCTGATAAGAAATACTTTTCACCATACCATTAGTGCACGTGACAATAATAAATCAATTTAACAAAGTCATAGTTTATGGAATCTGTTTACAGTGCCTTGTAAAAGTATTCAACCACCAACCCTTTGTTCATGCAAATTAGTATTACAAACATATTTTGATAAATTTAACTGCAAGTTTTTTTGTGAATAATACTCTTTTCACAGTAAGGCCCTAAAAAAGTGAGAATTATAAAGCATGAAAAACTAAGAATTCAAAAACTGAAATGTCAGCAGTTCAAAAGCATTTATTCTCCTTTGCTCAGTACTTATACAGTTATTACAATCAATTTTCTTTTGGATAAGTCTCTATTTGTCAGGACATTGGAGTAGGGATCCAGTCACAGACCCAGTACTGTGCACACAGTGACATTAACTAACAAATCCCTAGGTGCAAACAAAGTTAGTGTCAAAGTTCAGGCAGAGATCAAAACATCCAGAAAAATCCAAAAACCAGAAACCGGCAGAGTAGACAGACAGAAATGCTCTGGAAACTCACAGGGACAAGCTAGTAACAAATGGGAAAATTCAGGACTGAAGTACACTGAGCAATAAACAGAGAGGCAGATGATAGGTGGAGCACAATGAGACACAGGTGGCAGCAATATAGGTAATAACGAGAAACAGATGAGAGACAGAGTACTCAGTAATACAGGGGCTGGAGTAGAGCAGGAGTGGGGACAGGAGCACATGGCAATACAAAACCACAGACTGACAGCTAAGGGGAAACACACAAAAAGAGAGACTTCAACTGGAGGTACTGACACTATTAGCTTTGCATAATGCGATGTAGCAAGATTTGCCCGTTTCTCCTTGAAAATTGCTCGACCTGTGCCAAGTTAGTTGGGGAGCGGTGGTGGACAGCAATTTTGACATCTTGCCAGAGATGACCAATCAGATTAACATCAGCACTCTGACTGGGCCACTCAAAGACATCAATTTTCTTGATTTTAAGCCATTCCTTAGTTACACTGGCAGTGTACTTTGGGTTGTCCTGCTGAAAGACAAGCTTCAAAGGTTTCAAAGCTACATTTAATGTCAGAAAAATGTATACAATATACATCTTGAAATGCTTTTTCTTCACAACCATCCATGAAAACAGAGAAGTGCCCCAAAGAATAAATGACAGTTAAATGTTAGAATCCCAAGCCCCCCCCCACCCCAGCTCCCCTCCCTCCTGTGCGTAAGCAGCAGCAAGCAACAATCCCCCTACCCACACCGGCAAAAAATAGCATCGGCACCCACCACCGAGCACTCAAGCATGCAGCAGACACAGTCTTGCAGTACTCCAAAGAATATCCGAAATTCGACATACCATAGGTTCTCTCTCTCCCTGACAAGGGAGAAAGAGATGTCTCTGTTTCACAGCGAGAGGAGAGACATAACAGACAACTCACTGGTTTAGGATGTTAAAAGTCCACTGCGTCGCTTTTTCTGAGGTCTGTGCCCAAAGATCTCAGGTCTTTGTGCACACAGCTAAAGATCTTCCAGCTTCTAGGCCTGGGACACTGACCTTCAATCCACCTGTCTCTAGAGCCCCAAGATCCTAGGCCTCCAAAGGCGAGCCGAACTCTTAGGCTATGCCCTGGGCATGTCGGATAATGGCCAGTCGTGACATCCCAAGAGCGGGTCCCATTCCCACAAAGAACCAAAGTCAGCATGTAATTCCAGGTCAAGGTCTTCAAAAGAACTCCAAAAGGGAAAAATAGTGATATTAAAGATAGAAATAGAGCTGTTTCCGAAGATGCAAGCAAAGGAGTCGCCGTTTAGTGCCAGTTTAAGCTTTCTGGCAGAGACTTGCAGGTTTTTATCCATGATATCTCTGTATTTAGCAGTATTCATCTTCCCATCAATGTTCAGATTTCCTGTCCCTGCTGCTGAAAATCATCCCCACAGCATGATGCTATCTCCACCATTCTTTACAGTAGGGATGGAATTACCTGGCTGATGCACAGTATAAGATATACATCATACACACCACTTAGTGTCAAGGCTAAAATGTTCAACTTTAGTCACATCCAACCACTGGACCTTCTTCCATATCTATACAGTATCTTCTAAGTGACACTTTGCATTGTCTTTACAAGCAAGGATATGTGTTTTTTTTTATTTTAGCCAGGGCTAAATATATCTAGTAAGCAAAGCAGTTACAGTTTTGAAATCTTAATAATACTAAATTCATCTAGGGTATAGTCATGCATATCATGAAACTCACAAGAGAACTAGCTGAAGTTTTAGTACAAGCCCCATTTGATACAATGCTCTGAATTCTGCAGTTCAAAGTTACTTCCACTGAGTGGAGCAATTGTTTTACTGAAATGACTTTACGTATTGGTTAAAGTGGTCTGTACTCATTTACTTGCAACAGTGCTGAAACTGGCTGCACAATTTGACCGAAAATCAACTTCTGTGATAATTGTTACCATAAGGATTGAGCAATCTGAAGACCCTTTGTCCATAAATCAATGGTCTGCACACTAGACTGAAGGAAACTTCTGGTTAGATGTGATGGTAAGGTAGTTGGATGCTAAGTACAATGAGCTGGTAGTGTGGCCTGGATTGTGCTTTGGTAACTTATATGGCTTTTTTTGCTCCACCTACATAGAAATGGCAGAAATGAGGTGTATCCCACACAGCTGAAACTACGTCATGTCTATTATGTTCCTCTTTGAATCACATTTATAATATAAAATGTGGTTGTCCATCAAAGTCACTTTATACCTTAATACTCCATTGGATTCTTCCATTCACTGCACACGTCCTATTCTTATTAGTCCTTCGAAAGTGCATTACCTCCCACTTACCAGGATTAAGTTCTATCTGCCTTTGCTCTGCCCATTTTATCAACCAATTAATATCATCCTGTAGCTTAAGACATTCCTCATCTCTGTCAATAACATCACAAATTCATGTCACTTATAAAACTTATGAATCATAACATTTACATTCATATCCATATTGTTAATATATAGTGCCCATAAAAAGTATTCACCTGGCCCTTTGGAAGTTTTCATATTCTATTTTTTTAATTTAGATTTTTTCGCACTGAAAAAGACTCATGCCAAAACGTAAACAGATCTCAACAAAGTGATCTAAATTAATTGCAAATATATACACAAAATAATCGATTGTAGAAGTATTCACCCCCTTCAGGTCAGTATTTAGTAGATGCAACTTTGGCAGCAATTACAGCCTTGGGTCTGTGTGGACAGATCTCTGTCAGCTTTGCACATCTGAACACCGCAATTTTTCCCCATTCTTCTTTACCAAACTGCTCAAGGTCTGTCAGATTTTATGGGAATCATGAGTGAACAGCCCTTTTCAGGTCCAGCCATAAATTCTCAATTAGATTGAGGTCTGGACTCTGACTTGGCCAGTCCAGGACAGTAACTTTGTTGTTTTTAAGCCATTTCTGTGTAGCTTTGACTTTATGCTTGAGGTCATTGTTTTGCTGGAAAACAAATCTTCTTCCAAGTTGCAGTTCTCTTTAGACTGCATCAGGTTTTCCTCCAAGATTTCTCTGTATTTTGCTGCATTCATTTTACCTTCTATCTTCACAAGCCTTCCAGGGCCTGCTGCAGTGAAGCATCCCCACAGCATAATGCAGCCGCCACCATAATTTCAGTCATTGAATATCCCTTAGAGTACAGTTAAGTCAATCATCAAGAAATGGAAAGAATATGGCACAGTCTACCTAAAGTTGGCTGTCCTCAAAAACTGAGTGACCGTACAAGAAGGGGACTCGTGAGGAGGCCACCAAGAGACCTATGACAACTCTGGAGGAGTTACAAGATTCAGTGGCTGAGATGGGAGAGACTGCGCAATGACTGCAATTTTCTTGTATCCATCTCCTGACTTGTGCTTTTCAGTAACATTTTTGTGGAGTTTCTTGAAGTATTCTTTTGTCTTCATGGCGTAGTTTCTGCCAGGATACAGACTCACCAGCAGTTGAACCTTGCAGATAGAAGTGTGTTTTTACTACAATCAGTTGAAACACCTTGACTCTACACAGGTCTCCAAAAACAGATGTCCATTTAACTAAGTATATGACTTCTAATAACAATTGACTGCACCAGTGATGATTTGGTGTGTCATATTAAAGAGGGTGAATACTATACTTATGGAATCTATTATTTTGTGTTTTATATTTGTAATTAATTTAAATCACTTTGTAAAGATCTGTTTTTACTTTGACATGAAAGAGTCCTTTTCTGTTGATCAGTATCATAAAATTAAATCCGATGTGATTCAATGTTGCAAAATGATAAAACATGAAAACTTCCAAGGGGGATGAATACTTTTTATAGGTACTATATACTATAGATTGTAAGGGTCTCAGCACCAATCCCAGATACCTGTGGTACCTAATTTCTTGACTCAATTTTGTCCCCCTTGTTTTAGTACATTCCCATCTACATCTGGGACACTTCACATGCCTGCATCACTTTCAATTCCTCAGTCCAGATTATTTTATTTTCACCAAAGACATCTGGATCCTCTACACTTCTATTTCCCATCAAGCCTCTCCATTTATTTCTTGACAACAGACACAGCCAGTTAACCTCCATTACCACTCTTCTCTCTCTGGCAGACCAGAGACTTGCCCTTAATAACTCTTTTTTCAGCTCCTCCTACCTTCTGCAGACAAAGGTGGGCACATACATTCACTCCAGCTATGCCTACACATTTGTCAGTTAGATGGAACAATCTATGTTCCAAATCTACACCAATAATGCTTCCTAACTCTTTCTCCACTACAGTGATGACAGAATTGGCTCTGCTTCATGAAACTGTGCTGAGTTTGTCAAAGGCATAATCTCTGCAACCAACTTCCAACCTGCCTTCGGATTCAATCGGTCCATCTCTGTCACCTTTCTCTCCTCTTTTGATCCATCTGTCTCTATCTCTGGAGGCAAGTTATCTTTTGACATCTTTTATAACCCCACTAAGTCCAACAGTTACTTTGACTACACCTCTTCCCATCCTGCTGCTTGCAAGATGCTCTCTATTCTCTTCTTGTCGTTCCTCCATCTCATCTCTATCTGAACACATAATGCAGATTTTCATTTCTAGAACATTCAAGATGCTTTTTTCCACAGGAAATGGGGTTTTCCTCCACCCCTATGAAGCTCTCACCCATATTTCTTCAATTTCCCACAGATCTTCCCTCATCCCAACCCCCACCCTCATACAATATAACGGTTAGGTTTCTCTCTGTCTTCAACTACTATCCCTTGAGCATCTGCATCTAGCACATTTTTCTTTGTGACATCCACCAACTCATAACAGGATCCCACCACCAGAGAAATCTTCCTGTCCCTGTTCTCTCTGCATTCCACAGGGACCACTCTCTCCGTGATTCCCTTGTCCACTCATCCCTCCCCACCAAATTCTCTCGAGATACTTATCCCTGCAACCATCCCAAATGTTACACCTGCCCCTTCATCTCCTTCCTTACCACCATTCTGGGCTCCATTCATCCCTTCTTGGTAACGCTACACTTTTATCCATCTGCAATAAAGGCCAGGCTCACTGATCCAGGCCATTTTAATTCCACTTCCCATTCCCAAACTGATATGTCTGTCCTCAGCCTCCTCTACTGTCACATGCAGATTGGAAGAGCAACACTTTATATTCCATCTTGGTCATCTCCAACCTGACAGCATGAACATTGATTTCTCTAACTTCTTTTAACCACTCTCCTTTGACTCTTCCCCCTGTCCCAGCCTCCACTTTATTTCCCATATTTCCTCTGGCCCCTTTGCCCCTTCACTTTCCCCTTCACTGCCCATTATCTATACCCTCCTTCCTCTGATTTCCCATATTCTTCCCTAACATTATTCCATGGTCTACTGCCCTCTCTTATCAGATCCCTTCTTCTTCAGCCCTTTGCCTCTTACATCCATCCCCAGCCAGCTTCGTACATCAATCCCTCCTCCCATCTGACCATCTTCTTCCCAACAGCTCATGCTCTTCTTCTCTCCACCCTTTTATTCTGGAATCAGCATTTTTACATTCCAATCCTGATGAAGGGTTTGGGCCCAAAATGTTGACTGTTAATTTCCTTCCATAGATGCTATGCTGTTTGACCTGCTGAGATCCTCCAGTGTTTGTGTATATTGCTCAAGATTTCAAGAGGTCTCAATGCTTCTTCTGAACCATGCAACGCACCACTGATCACTGGCTTCTCATAAAAAAAACAATCAATCTTCCTCCACCACCTTCTGTCTTCTATTACAAAGTTAATTTTGTATCCAGTTTTCCATCTTGATCCCATGATCTACAACATTTTGGATGAGTTTCCCAGATGGGACCTTTGTAAATGTCCATTCAAGCTGAACGCTCCTCAACATTTTGTTGCATCTTTGAAATAAAATCAATAACATTCAGAGACTGTGCATTGATTTTTGATTTCCATTATGTCATAGCACAGGAAGTGGAGTGGAGGACACTGCATTTGGGACTAACTGGCAGAGAAAGGAATGCTGAGAAATGTAATCAACCTCAATTTACAATTTTAGCTGGCATAATGAAGGTGGACCTTCATTATGGACCATAATTTTTGGTGGAACAAAAATTGTGCAAGTCACCTTTCATCCTTTTTACATTGACCTTCTTCAGCTGAAGTAGAATCCTAAGAATGATGGAAAAGTTCCTGCCCGTTTCAGTCAAACACTTGCAATTTTCAAATTAGCTGTCCCATGAATTGTAACGTTTGCAAAATGTAAATGCAAAGATACAAATGGCAGTGAATCATGTTCTAGGCGTTCAGAACAACATTATATCAGAGGGGAGTGTGATGTACTTCCAAATGAATTTTTTGTTGCAGTAAAGAAGAAAACATGTGAAAGAAAAAAAACTGTTTTTCTGACTATTTGCAAGAAAATAGCTCCATGGACACAAGTCAGTTCTCAGGTGGATAAGGTACTTTCAAAAGGGATTTCTACCTGATACTAGATTATGTTATCATAGATAGCAGCAAAAGTAAACTGGTGGAACCAATTTGCTTGCAGAAGATGGTGAAGTTCATTGGAAAACTGAATAGTTTCCCATCCTGCTACCTGATACTAGGTGCAAAAGTGCCTATTCACTTCAGAAGAAAAGATCTTGGTATCCATGAATTATATGTTTAAATTAGAAGTGAACATTGGGCACTTTCTAGAATAATGTGATTACTACAACTCACTAGGCATCTATATTTAACCTAGTGTGTCAAAGAAGATCTAATATCAAAAGAATAACAAAGCAATATATGAACTTTAGTTCTTATTTTTCATATATCAAATATCCTTAAGGTTCACTGTTTAAGCTGATAATATAACCAGTAACTGATCTGAAGATATCTTGACTAAAATTGTAGCTAACTTAAAAAAGATATCAGCTTTTTAAATGAAGTATCTAATTATCTTAATTACTGAATTTAAAATTTATTTTTGTATATTCTCATACTTTCTTTGTATCATTATATTATTTTGTTGAATATGTTTTTTCATTATCCCATGGTAATCAATGCTTTTGTTCCATAGAGATTACATTGCTACTTACGATATAGAATAGTTTTAATATGTGTACCCAGAGCTACATATGACGTGCTTAATGTATTTAAACCTGAGGGGAAAAGAAACTTATTACCTTGTAATGAATGGTCTATCAGACTGCAAAAACTACTATTTTGTCTTAAATAATGAGAGTCCTACTCCACGCAGTTAATTTTCCAGATGTTTCATTTCTAAGTTTCTCTTCTTATTCTTTCTTTTTTTAAGAGATAGCCTCTTTAGTGAACTTAGATAGGATTTTTTTTTAATTAAATCATCAGGGATGGGTAAGAATGATAGCCAAACTCAAATCTGCCCAGTCACTGGACAATGCTCAATAGCTGGCACCCTATCTGATATTTCTTTCCTCTACTACTTGCATTTCAGCTGAATAGACTATTCATGACAATGCTGATGCCGTTTCATATTCAGCTGCCAGATGGCATGATTATTTCAGGCAACAGTGGAAACTGTGCTTTAAAAGGGGCTTACAATGCATCAATAGTCCATACATTTTTCACATGCCAAATGACCAATAATATTTAGTAAGTCAACAATGCATTGCAAAAGATTCTCAAGGATTCTTAAAAGACCAACCTTAACCACCCATTATTGTTCAATTTGAATGTATGCAATGGCAGAATAAAACTCAAATAAGAGACAAGGTTCAGTGTATCTTAAGTTTCAATTCTCTGACACTTTAAAGACAATTAAAGACCACAACGTTATTGGCCAAAGGGCCGGTACTGTGCTGTAATGTTCCATGTTCATTAGAGTTCAAAATTCAAGTACATTGATTATCAAAGTATGTATATATTGTACAACCTTGAATTTGACTCCTAACAGGCAGACATGAAACAAAGAGCCCAAAAGAACCAATTAAAAAAAAGACTATTGAAGATCCAAAGTGTAGTGAGAGTAAGAACAAATCATGCAAACAATAACCGCAAGCAAATAGTGTTCTGAACTGAAGTCCATAAAGAGAGTCGGACATCCAGAGTTCAGAGCATAGTCAAGAAATTTTTTGTGGAGTTGTGAGCTGGACCAGCCTCAGGTCTCAACAACCTAACCATTTCTATCTGGCCCAGTGCCTAAATCGGGTTCAGTCACCTTGGCACGTTGATCGGCCTGTATCTGACCTTTCCAATTCAGCACGATGCTTAAGTCAATTGAACTTTAGGTCCTCTTCGCTCTTGGTGATGGGCTCACTGCCTAATCTCACATCGTTTCTAAAATGGTATCCAAGTCCAAAAGGAAGCTACAGACTATCTTGTGCGATGATTATTTGCCGGAAAAAGTGTGATTAACAAAGTATTTAGTTGATTTCCTTGTTTTGTTAGGCAGCAACCAGAAGGTGCTGAGATTCACCAGCCCCATCTTAAAATCTCCTTGCCATTTGGTTAAATTTGTGGTTGTGTTACTGCAACAGAAATGGACAGAATCCATGTCAGAATGGGGATAGTGGTAATGGTTTTGGAAATGTAAAAGTTATGACTGGCTCGAATAACCTGTTGGAGAATTTGAAAAGAAGATTGTGAAGTCAAAGTCCAGTATATTGGAACATGCATACAGCAGCGTCACTGGGACACTATCAGATAAGCAGCACTTACAAGAAAACATAAATTAAGCATAAATTATATGCAAATCTTACAAGAAAGGCCGCAATTAGGATAATAAAACACAAAGTCTATTAGTGCAAAGTGATCATTGTGTTGTTAAACTGTACTGATGTTTTGAGTTAGCTCCAAGACAGTCAGTTGTTAATAGAGAAGTTTCTGGAAAATAAGTTAGTTCTGCAATACCAGTGATTTGGTTCTTCAGAAATACTGCAGAGTGCCAGGTATCATCAACTGGTGACAAATATTAAGGATGGAATCTTTCAATGAGGGATGAAAGATCAAAACAGTAAACAGAACTTGTTCCAACTTTCCAGGCTTGATAAGTCCAGGCCCCTTTACTTAAATCTTAGATTGCATTCATTCCAGCCTTCAGCCAGTAAAATATATGTTGGGCACACGATGAGGGGACAAGGATCAGCGTTCATGTAAAGTGCAAAGCTTGACCAGGCAGTCCTCTAGACTGGAGGTTCCCAAACTGGGGTCCACAGACCCTTTGCTAAATGGCATTGGTCCACACATTAAAAAAAAATGGGAACCTCTGCTCAAGACATAGGGAACAGGTACTTATTCTGTCCCCCACTGAAGCACGGGCCAGTGTTTAAATCAATCTGAGGCAACAGTAACCTAGGATATCAAATAGATAATTTGAAAAATATGTGCCTTTTCAGTGGCGTTTACAAGATGTCACTATAGAACATATTTTATGTATATTATTTTGTGTATGTATGCAGTTGAGCAAGTACCTCGAATGAACCCAGTACGCAATACATTTTAGAGTTCTCCATTCTTCCTTACCTTGCACTATTCTAAATATTCTGCATATTTCTGTAGTTGAGCTAATCTCTATGACAGAATGGAAAAGAGCTGAAGCTCTCTCTCAAATAGCAAAGTCATCAAATGCATTGAGCAACTGCTATGCACAAGATCGTAGAGCAACAGTAAACTAAATCTGATGATTTGGAATAATGGGACACAAGATCAGACTTGAATAGTACATATGAATCATCAGGTTAAGTCTTATAACTTATAACTTGTTTGATACAACATGGCTGCTCCGATTTAATTCAGATATATTAAAAACTTTTGTGTTTATGGTGATATGTGTGAGCCTTTTACTTTTTAATGTAGAATGTTTGGTGATGTTCTACAAAACAAATAATGTAATTGAAATTCAGCATGAGTGCAAAAGAGTGTGAGAAAAGTGTCTTACCACAAAGATGGAGAATAAAAATCACCCAGCAGCTGCAGAATCTTGTGTCTTGATTACAATAAAGATGGCTTGGTTACATCTGTTAACATGGCATGCCTCCTGGAGCTATGCAAAAAACAAGATGCTTAATTCCATGGAGTGGTAGATGAACTTCTGAACCAATTTAATTCAGTAACCTATAACTTGTTGAAAGTTATAAATTCAAGAGCAGAAACTTCAAGTTTGATGAGAGCATTCATGACGATATACTTGTATTGCAAGTTGTAGCATGACTTAGTATGCATAAAAAAAAGATTGGGAACCTCCGTTCAAGACATAGGGCAATATTGGCACATTTCTGATCTGAGTTTTGTGCAGCCAAGTCCTATTTGGTAAAAGAGATGAACAAATGAACATAAGACCATTGATAAAGGATCAGGATAAAGTCAATCGATCAATTAAATCTGCACCATCATTCCATCATGGCTAATTATTTTGTTCCCTCTTAACCTTAATCTCCTGTCTTCTCCTTATGACATCTTTTTTTCTCCCCATAGCCCTTACTAATCAAGAACCTACCAACGTCCATTTCAAATATATCCAAGAACTTCACCTCCAAAGATTCACCACCCTTTGGCTAAAGAAAGTCCTCCTCATCTCCACTCCAAAGGGATGTCCTTCTATGCTAAGGCTTTGCCCTCTAGTCCTAGAGCCTTCCAGTATTAAAAATAATCTGTCCTTATCTACTCTCTCTAGGCCTTTTGATATTTCATACATTTCAATGAGATCCCTCCTCATTCTTCTAAACTCCGGCGAGCACAGGCCCAACGCCATCAAACGCTGCTCATATGTTAACCCTTTCAATCCCATAATCATTCATGTAAACCTCTGCTGGACCCTCCCCACTGCCAGCACATTCTTCTTAGTTATGGAGCCTAAAACTGCTCACAACTACTAAAGTACATTTCCCTATGCTGTAGTCCATAGTCCATCTGCCTCTTCATTGCCCATTCTCCTAATTTGTCCAATTCCTTCTGCAGACTCCCTGATTCTTCAACACTACTTGCTACTCTACCTATCTTTGGTCTTTCATAATCCTGACCACAAAGCCAGCAATTTTACTGACTCTCCTTTGTTTAGTCTACCTGTTACTTCCTCAAACAATTCCACTGATCTGTCTAGCAAGATTTTCCCTTAAGGAAACAAAGCTGATTTGGGCTTGTTTTATCATATGCCTTCAGCTACTCTGAAATCTCATCCTTAACAATAGAGTCTAATGTCTTACTAAACACCAAAGTAGGTTCACTGGCTATAATTTCCTGTCCTTTTCCTCTCTCCCTTCTTAAAATGTGGAGTGACATTTGCAATTTTCCAGTCCTCCAGAACTACTCCAGAATCTAGTGATTCTTGAAAAATCATTAATAGTGCCGGCACCATCTATTCAATTGCCTCTTTCAGAACCCTGTGGTGTAGTCCAACTGGTCCTGATGACTTATCTAACCTTAGATCTTTTAGTTTCTCAAACATCTTCCCCTTAGTAATAGAGCTTACTGTCAGGTCTGCTCTTGATTCTCTTGAAATTCTGGCATGTTGCTGTGGTGTCTTCCATAGTGAAGACTGAGGCAAAATAATTATTAAGTTGATCTGCCATTTCATCATAACTACTTCTCCAACATTACTCTCCAGCTCTCTGATGCCCATTTTTGTCTTTCTTTTGGTCTTTATACACCTGAAAAAAAAGCTTTTGGTGTCTTGTTTTACTGGGTAGCTTAGCTTGATACCTCATCTTTTCTATCCTTGTTAGCTCTTTAGTTGTCTTCTGTAGGTTCTGAAAAGCTAAGCTACCCATTCCTCTAACTTGCCACTAATTTTTGCTATAGATATGCTCTTTCTTTTGCTTTTATGCCAGCTTCAGTTTCCCTTGTCAGCCATGGTTGTCTCACCCTTCCATCAGAATGCTTTTTCTTCTGTGGAACGAACCAAATTTGCATCTTCCAAAATACTCCCAGTAACTCCAGTCATTGCTGGTCTGTCATCATTCCTGCTAGTGTCCCCTTGGCCAGCTCTTGCAGTTACCCTTATTGAACTGTGTTACCGACTCATCCAATTTTAGCTTCTCCCTCTCAAACTGCATGGTGAATTCTATTTTATTCTGATCACTGGGTCCTAAGGGTCCCTTTACCCTAAGCTCTTTAATCAAATATAATCTAAATTAATAAGGACTCAAAATTAAATATTTCATCAGGAATTAGTGCAATGAGGAGATGCATTTTCAAAACTGCCAGAGAACTTTGGTGGAGTATAATGTCAGTGTTAATGCAGGAGGTGTTTGCTGCTGCTTGTTACCATATACAGCATTAACATGAAATGTGAAATTGTTCAGATAAGCTGCTTTTAAAAAGTTTTGCCTAAGGCCAGGATGGCAAACCAAAATAACAGCAGCCAAGCAGGCTTGCTGTGTCAGATCAACACTACTTCCACAAAGTTACACAGTGGAATACCGTTGACATAACTGAGCTTTAGACATTTATGGCAATAAGCAGAGATGCAGAGATTTTAAAATTAAAGTTAATACCCAGTGTCATCAATATGGACATCAATAAAACTGTTGTTTTACAAGTTTGAGAGAAGACCAGCAAATTCTGTTAATAGAAAGTAAATCTGAATTTGAAGGCTTGTTCTGGTGAGATGCTGAACACCCTTCATGGTAATGCAATATATTGTCACAAAACGACTATAAAAAACTAATCAATTATCTTGGCAAAAGCCTCAAAACTATGCATTGATAATGCACACACAATATAACAATCAACACATGTATACTGAACTCCTTATGAAAGTCAGAAGAAACTACAGACACTGGAAATCTGAAGTAAAAACAGAAATTGCTGGAAAAACTCAGCTAAGGGTTCATCACTATCTCTAGAATCAAGATAATGTCTTGATTGCAATTGCCTCAGAGGAAAAAAAAATATATAAAATCATCTTATACATCTTTATGACACCTATCAAGTCAAGTCACCTCTTATTCTCCTTTGCTCCAAAGTGGAAATCCCTAGCTCATTAAACATTTCCTCTAATCCATGCAGTTTCCTAGCAAATCTCCTCTGCCCCCTCCCTAAAGCTTCCACATCCTTCCTATAATGAGGCAACCAGTACTAAACACAATACTCCAAGTGTGATCTAACCAGCATTTTATAATGCTACAACATTACCTCAGAGCTCTTAAACTCAATCCTCTGACTAATAAACGCCAACACATCACACTCCTTCACAACCATCCTATCAACCTGTGTGGCAACTTTGAAGGGTCTATGGAGATGGGCCCCAAGATCCCTCTGTTCCTTCACATTGCTTGAATCTTGCCATTATACCTGTACACTGTGTTCAAGTTCGATGTTCCGATATTTATCACTTCACACTTTTTTAGGTTGAATGCTTTCAGCCACCCCTCAGACCAGCTGTGCATCCTACCAATGTTTCAATGTAACCTACGATAACATTCCACACTATTTACAATACTACCACCCTTCATGGTATCAGAAAACTTACTAACTCCTCTCGCCACTTCCTTATTCAAGTCACGTATAAAAATCTCAAGAGCAGGAGTCTTAGAATAGATCCCTATGGAAAACCACTGGTCACCGACTTCCAGGTAGAATATACTTCAGCTTCTACCACTCTCTCTGGGCAAGCCACTTCTGACTCCATGCAGTTAAGATTCCCTGGGCCCCATGCCTATTGACTTTCTGTATGAGCCTATCATGGAAAAGCCTATCAAACATCTTACTGAAATCCACATAAATCACATCCTTTTATCTTTGCACCTTTACAAAACCTACCTTCTGATCTGCTCCTCAGAGTCCCCATTGCAGTTGATATGTCTATAGAATATTCCCAATAGAATGACTGGCCCCTTCCTGTTTCTGACTTTCACCCACACTGACTGAGTAGACAATCCCTCCATAGTGTCCTATTTCTGATTAACGATGCTACTCCACCACCTCTTTTACCTCCCTCCCAACACTATAAACTGCCTAATCTTCCTCACACTCTCTTTACCCACAGCATCTATCATTGCTCCATCCTCTGACCAATCACTCTGGTTCCAATCCCCCTGTCAACCTAGTTTAACCCTCCCAACCCAACAGCTCTAGCAAACTTACCAGTAAATATATTGGTCCCCCTCAAATTCAGGTGTAACCCATCTCTTTTATACAGGTTATACCTTCCCCAAAAGGGATTTATAAATCTGAAATGCTGCCCCCTGCACTAATTATTCAACCATTTATTAATCTGCAAAATCAACCTACACTTAGCTTCACAACCACATGGCACAGAAGCAATTCAGAGATTATTATCCTTGGGGTCCTGCTTATCAGCTTCCTACCGAGCTCCCTATATTTTCTCTTCAGGACTGTATCCCTTTTCCTATCTATCTTGTTGGTACCAATATGTACCATGATTTCTGACTGTTCACCCTTCCCCTTAAGAACGCTGTAGGCCTGATTTTAGATCTCCTTGACCTTGGCACCTGGGAGACAACATACCATTCAGAGTGTAAGTCTGTCATTATACAGAAAAATGGCAATGTTTGGTCTCGAGGATTGACACAAAATATCAAAAGTTGATCAAAGAGAAAGGACCATTGTCAAGAAGAAAAAACACTAAAATTTCACTGAACATCAAATTTCTTTTGCATCATCCACTACTATGCCACGTTTCTTCTGACCTTGTAATGGTATTAACCTTGCTACATTAACTATTGAAGAAGGTGGTGAGGAAGGGAACGGCAGAAGATATGCAGTATCAGTAAGAGAGATCTTAGCAATGAATCCTTCCTGTACACTATGACACAACATAGGCAAAGGGTAACTGATAATCCCTCCAGTTATGGAGCTGGGACAGTTATAAAACAATTTATGGAAAATGGTCAAGGAAAGGCCCTTTGTTTTAGAAGAACAAAGGAAAATACACTTGGACATAAAAGAGGGTGGGGTAGTTACAATCACCTATAGGATCACTAGATTCCAACAATTCTTGTAATGCAGACAATCCACTCGCACAGATACCCTTTAATGGAACCGAGTCCAAGTAGCTAGAATGGAAGTCCCATATTTTTAATAATGGGTCATCCTAACAAAGTGGTTTTACCCAATAAAAGTGAGGTAGAATAGTGGAAGAGCTTCATTTGGAATATTTGGGCATTGTTAATATCTAGTACTATTCATATCCATGGGCTCAACATAGAGATAGATTTGAAAGGACGTCAAACAAGTGCACAGTTAGCCAAGAGACCAAATCACAGACACCTAGGACACTGTTCCAAACTGGGGTGGCCACAAGGACAGAGAAATGTGTCCACATGGATTACTGAGACAAACGCGAGGACAACTTCCTTGTGTGGTTAAGTAGCTGCTTATAATTGATTGGGTAAAATATATGTGGTCATACAGTACCAATGATGATACTGTAAAAAAAAATCAGAATGCATTTTCTTCCTAAGGCTATTGTCCCATTTTTCTATTCACAAATACAGTCCATTCATTTTAACAGTTGTCAAAATAGAATGAGATTAAACAGCACTTAACCTACCCTTATCGGATGAAGAAACTGAAAGATCAGTGCTCACAGTGAAAGAGGTGCAGAAAGAGGTAAGTCATGTAGGACAGCTCAGAACTTACTACTAAGCAAAACCTAAGACATTGAGGCATGCAAGCAGAATTGGGCCATTTGTCCTATCAAGCCTTCTCTGCCATTCAATCATGGTCAATTTATTTTTCCTTTCAACCCTGGTCTCCTGCCTTCACCCTGTAACCTTTGATGCCCTTATTAACCTCCACTTTAAATACGACCAATGACTTTACCTCACCGCCTCTGTGAAAATGAAATCCACAGATCCTCCACCCTCTGGCAAAGTAAATTCCTCCTCATCTCTGTTCTAAAAATCATCCTCCTATTCTGAGGCTGTGTTCTCTCATCCTAGACTGCCCCACTAATGGAAACATCTCCTAATATGGGGATCATGGAAATATTAACTCCCTGATACTTTCTGATCTATTGTTGAAGCTTACTCTGAGAGAATGCACTCCTACTGAAATGTTCCCGTACAGTGGAATCAGAGCAGTGTCTGGTTACATTGAATCAGCAAGGGGAGACGGAAAAAAAGACAGTTAAAAGAGAGCAGACGTTATACAGATGGCTATAAAAGGAAGGGATGCAATACCAACGGGTAGATCCAATGCCATATTTAAGTTTGCTAACGAAACCACTGATGTTGGTCGAATCGGAGGTGGTGATGAATTAGCATATTACCAGAAGATTGAAAATCTGACTGAGTGGTGCCACACAACTACCTCTCACTCAGTGTCGGCAAGACCAAGGAAATGATTATTGACTTCAGGAGGAGGAAACCAGGGGTCCATGAGCCAGTACTGATCGAGGGATCAGAGGTGGAGAGGGTCAGCAGCTTTAAATTCCGTATTATCATTTCCGAGGACCTATCCTGGGCCCCGCACATAAGTGCTATTGTGAAGAAAGCACAGCAATGCCTCGACTTCCTTAGGAGTTTGCAAAGATTTGTCGTGACGTCTAAATCGCAGACAAACTTCTATAGATGTGTGATGTGTGATGGATGTATTTCCCAGCATTGAGCACATCTACATGAAACTGCTGCAGGAAGGAGGTACAGGAGCTTCGGGACTCATTCGGGAACAGTTATTATTCCTCAACTCTCAGGCTGTTGAACAAGAGGGGATAACTTCACTCACCCCAATACTGAACTGCTCCCACAACCTATAGACTCACTTTCAAGGACTCTTCAGCTCATGTTGTTGACTTTTACTTCTTATTGGTCACATTCACATTCACATTGGTCATCTGTCCATCCTGCTGGGTGAGATCTTTCATTGCTTCTATTGAATTACTTGTATTTACTGTGAATGCCGCAAGAAAATGAATCTCGGAGTTGCATATAGTGACATATGTACTTTGGTAATAATTTTACTTTGAACTTCGAAGTCAAAGGTGGTAAAATACAATGTCAGAAAGGTTGTGGAGATATATTGTTCCAAAAAAAATCACATAAGTGTTGGTAATACACAAAATTCTGGAGGAACTCAGCAGGCCAGGCAGCATTTATGGAAGAAAGTACAGTTGACCTTTTGGGCCGAGACCCTTCGGCAGGTAAGAAGTTCCGAAAAGTTCAGATATACCACTTGATCTCTGCACAGAGTACACAGGAGAACAGAGATGAAGATTGTAAGCTGTAGGCTATTCCTGAAATGCTCTGGGTTTGCAGAAGAGAAGTTGATACAGCACATGACTAAAGAGAGTCAAAAGTAGTAACTTCCTGGAGTCCCTTAACACAAATAACACCAGTACAGTTAGATCAAAGGAATTTGAAAAACATTCACTGGTTAAACTTGTAAATTGGATAATGTTGAAAAACTCATTTCACTTTTTTTTAATAAGGAATATGCTTTGGAGTATCCGTATCACAGTTTGATGTGCTTGATCAACTGTGTTTCATTGTATGCAGATTAGCAGCCTGAGAAGAACCTTGAATAAATCATGCATATCTTATAACACCCTCCCTACTTCCCTTATGCTGCTGCACTAGAGACTAGGAAACAACAGAGGTACAATGGATTCCAGTTAATTGGGGAAAGTCAGGACCAATACATTTTGGTTTAATTAAGCAGCTGTCCCAAGTAGTCAAAGTTTCATGGAAATAGTTAAAAAGGTATGCAAAAGACAAACTACTACTTAACTGAATAAAAAAATTATGTATTTGAATGAAACACAGACAACTTAGAACACTACCAATACCACTACAGTATTATAAAACTGTCTATTAGTACCTAATAGTTATCGACAGAGAAATTTATCCAGTGTATGCTGCCATATTTTTTTATTCAAGATCAACGCAGACACCTAGTGCAAATTGGTAAACAATCCATTCTTAGCCCTTGAAACATTGAGGCTTAACAATAACCAACAACTTATTTTTATCAGTTCCTGACATACTTGAATAACACATCACAGTTATGCGATCCATTGCTTTCTATGAATCTGATGGTATTGTGCGTTTGTAGCAAGGTGACTGTCAAGGCACAATTAACCGGAATCCATCACCATCCAAATCCATGGAAATTGAAAATCTACATTAAAAGTCTGAGCCATTATATATCAAAGAGACTTCCACTTCACTGTAAACACCACCAAAAATTAAAATATCTAGTAATTTCTAGCATCTATAGAAGTCTGTCAAAGTTTTAGATGACTTTCTGGATGTTCGCAAATTGCTAAGAAATTAGAGGCACTGCTGTGTCTTCAGTTTAATAGCACTTAGGTGCTGTATACTGGAAACACCCTCTGAAATTATAGTTCCATTGAATTTAAAATTGCCGATTCTCTCCACCTCTGATCTCCTGATGAGGACTGTCTTATGGACCTCTGGTTTCCTCCTGCTGTAGTCAATAATCAACTCTTTGCTTTTGGTGATATTGAGTGAGAGGTTGTTGCAGTGGAACCAGTCAACTAGATTTTCAATCTCCCTCATATATGCTGATTCGTCACCACCTTTGATTCAGCCAACAACTGTGGTGTAGTCACCAAACTTAAAACTTAAATATGGCATTGGACCTGTATTTAGCCTCACAGTCATAAATATAAAGCAAGTAGAGCAGGGCTAAGCAAATAACCTTTTGGTGCACCTCAGAGGATGGTGATCTTCTGAAATGGAGACAGGGAGATACAGAAAATGAGAAATGCTGTAGGTAGCCCATATAAATTTGAGAGCTAGGGTAGAATTGGATCGTAAAAATAATTAATTTGATTAATTCTACATGAGTGCAGGGAGAAGAACTGATGCATAGTGGAGAAAGAGTTGACAGATGGAGTGGTGGTGGACATGATATAAATGTCCAAATAAGCTTGGAACAACATTTTTCCACAATTTGCAGCCACGGCCTATTTCAATTTCTTTAGAGAAGAGATTTATTCCCTGTTTGAGGAAAAAAGACATAACAGTCCTATGGTTGACATGCAGAAATCATTACTGTCATTGGAATACATCGATAACATGATTATCAAGTCACTCAAACATAATTTTCATTTTTCATGTAGAAGAAGAACTAATTTATTTCCAAATAAAGTCATAAATGGAATAATGATGTTGCTTTTTGTTGATTGCACACTCACTTCTGAGTCTGAAGATAGAGAGTTCAAACACAAAGTCAATTTTATTGTCACGTGCACCTGAGTGGAAAAAAATGTTCAGGGAAAGAGCACAGGAATGAAACTGGAAAAAAGTATTCTAGGAGGAGTCAGCAGAGGGCTCAATAGTTGGGATATCCTCTTCCTGTACGATCGTAATTCTATAAAACGAAATTGCCAGAAACAATTTACTTGGTCATAAATTGTTTACTGTGCTTCTGTTTAACTAAATTTGAATGAATGCCTTATTGGCTATAGGGCTTTCCTGAGGAGTCATCTTGAGCATGTAAAAGGCATTGTATAGGTGCATTTAATTCTCTATTGTAACTGCTCTCGTGAACTTCATTCTATGATACTCACCCAACCGTACCAGGTTCTGGGATTTAGGCGCTCTGGCTCTCCAGAATATGCATAGCAAGCACAGCCCATTTAAAGATTGAAGCCCACCCCACTAATTGGCGGCCATGTTTTGGTGCCAGGCTTTTAATATTTAAGGAGCAACTGAACTGGTGTTCGGTGCTCATTTGTCAGCTCTACTTTGGCTTCTAATCTAGTGTCTAGTTTAGAAGCCTGTTCTTGTCTTAGTCTTGCATCATGTCTCGATTCTAGTCTCGGATACTCCTGTACTTGGATCCTAACCATTCTCGCCTAGGTCTCTCAACACATTTAAGTTCTGATTGTTATTTGCTTACTTTTATTGTTTGCACAGTTAGTTTTCTTTCTGTGCATTGGGTGTTGGATATTCTGTTTTTATTAATGGCTTCCACTGGGTTTCTCTGTTCTGTGGCTGCCTGCAAGGAGACGAATCTCAATGTCATATATGTAATACGTACGTTGATAATAAATGTACTTTGAACTTTGTTGTAAATTTGTTTTCATTGTATGGGCAGGTCACACTCTGTGTAGCCTAATCACAAATCTGGCTGCCTTTTGCATACTCAAAATGCAAATACACCAAATACAATTCCCAGTCTGTATCTCCATACCTCCATCTCACCTGCACATGTGGGCATACATACTCACTCATGCTCACCTCTAATCATACCAAACACACTGATAGGGCAGCATAGTGCTCTAGCTGGTGGCCTAGATGAGAACTGACTAAGTTCGTTCCAACCAAAGCTGGCAGATTGGAGTAAAAGCAGGCTCGGGCTGCCAACCCGCGAGCATCTGGTTGGGAAGCCAGACCTATAGGCTAGCAGGCTGTCTTATTTAAAGCAGCTCTAAAAATGTCTTGCTCGCATACTCAGCTGACAGCTTGACATTAAAGGCCATATGTCGTACACACTGCATACAATTTCATCATAGCACTCAGCTTGTACTCGGTAGCTGTGCTTTAACACTTTCCAGAGAAACTTAGTTCATAAACAAAACAGGCATGTTTGCTTCTAAGTGTTCATGAAATACAACAGTTACAGTATGAGCTTTGCGTGGCTGTTGCAGGGAGCATGCAGACTGTAGATAGCATCTTATAAGAAAGTTTGATAATGAAAAGAAACAGTAATTATCCAATTACTGTTAGTTAGAAAAACTGAATTTATTTTCATAATTGCATTTCAGTGCTCATTTAAGAATGGATTAAATGCAAAACAAAAATTCTTATAAACAACAGTATTTTATTTTTAAGAGGTTATGTAAATTATGGGATTGCCAATTGCAGGGGTTTATTGATAGTTATGGAGAGAAACAAGTGGCAATATCTGTAAATATCCAACAAAGCCTGTTTATATTACTGCACCGGCTGCAGCACTCTATGCCTGCTAATATGATGAACTGATAAGCAAGGCTTTGGGCCTACTCCAGGCTGCTCTGGGGTTTGGATCTGAGGACTCAGATTGGTTTGGAATGTTGTTGTTCACTTCAATTGTTTGCATGATTTGTGTTTTTTTTACTTTCTCGTGTGCATCATGTGTTGGTCTTTTATTTTCTTTTTCTTTAATTGGGTTCTTTTGGGTTTCTTGCTTTGTGGCTACCTGTAAGCAAGTTTCAAGGTTGTATAACTTTATACATTCTTTGATAATAAATGTATCTTGAATCTTTGAATCTATATTAATTGCAATTATTACATATACATCACTTCTGTGATAAGAAATTGACCAGTGCTTGTTAGCCAATCCTGTTTACTTCCCTGATTTCCAATTTCAATCCTGTCAGGCACCGAAAATAATCATGAGCTTTGATGGAATGCTGCCCTTTATCTCTAAAGCAAGGGTTCACAACCTTTTTATGCCATGGATGAATACCAGCTAACAAGGGATCTGTGGATCCCAGGTTGGGAACCTCCGCACTAGAGGAATGAAGGCAAGAAGAGATTGAGATTGTACTAAAGCAGTACAAAACACTAACAACAGCCATTGAAATTTGGGATTCTAAATTTGACATACTTTAGCCTTGCTATTTATTTCCCAGTCCACCCAACATACTACTCTGTTTCTTTGCATACTGTGAATATAACCATTCAAAAATTGGATATACAGAAATATTTCCAAAAGATTTGAGGCTTTGATCAAGGGGGCAAAATCTTAAAATTAGAGCCTGTCCCTTCAGGAAGGAACATAGAAAGACCTATACACATAGACAGTGCCTGAATATTTGCAGGTCTTGATGACAAATGTGAATGGATACTGGTCAAATGTTAACTTGCTCTCTTGGGGTTGTGGATGCATTGTGTTTTTTCACAACAGTTCTGTGGTCCTGATGCTGATTGGGTTAATATGGCATTCAAAGATACTGCTGGAAGTGAATGGGAGATGGTGCACTCCTGCCTCTCTATGAAGAGGTTTGAGGTTCTTCACGTCTTTCTGAATGCACCTTCTCTTTTATTTTCATCTCTTAGAATAGAAATCATATTCATATGTTTTATGTTATCTAGGTGTAAATGCCAGCATCTTGCCTAAGAATATTTGTGAATCCCCTTATGTTCTAGAGAGTAAACAAAACAGAAAGTCAATGGTTATCACTGAGCTATTGAAAGAGTTGACTTGAAGCCAGTTTTGGATACAAATTAAATTTGTTTTGAGTTTAGATGCCAAAAAAGAGGATTTCTTATTGGCTCTAGGACAGAAAAATATGATTCATTAATATGAACCTGTCTTCATTTTGGAATCAAAGCCAATGTGGCTCATGGTGTCAGCTCTTCCCTTTCTCGCACATCAAACAAGCCGTGAGTGGAGCATTGTGATTGATAGTACAAATAAACAAATAAACAATCAGAGTGCCAAGTCATCCCCTGTTGACACTGTGCTGATAGGATGAGCCACCTGTGGGAAAATTGTCTGAAATCATAAAGAAAAGCTTCTATTTTCAGAGCAGAACATTTATACTTCCAGTTGTTCAGAATTTTTAAATTTCTGTGAATTCCAGTCACCAACATAATGATTTTCATAACCTGGACAAGACACATCATCAAGATATGCCCAACATTAAGTGTATGCTCTATTTTAATCATTATATTCAAGTTCAAGTTAAGTTTAATTATCATTCAACATACATGAATACAGACGAATGAAACGGTGTTCCTAATATTGAGGCTAGTCATGACGGTGATGGCTCTGTCTACTCACAGTAGGAGTTGTTTATGATTGTCTAATAGTCTAAAATTAGTAACACATTTTGTCTCAATCTAAATGTTATTTCCATGGAAATCATTGTAAAATAGACAACCTTTTTGCTATCATCTATTTTACTCCATTGCACAGAGATAATCATGACCCTTACCTGGTGTTGTATAATGGGATAGTCATATGTCTTGCATCCACTGAGTTAATATCCACGAATGCAACATGTAACAAAGGTAGGCAAGGGGTCTGAAGTTAACAGGCATAATGTGTATCCACACACAAACATATAAACCGTGCTTAATAAAATAATATTTAAAATATCGCAGTACTTTGCACAAGTATTATTTCAAATTGTAACTACATTGCCTTAAATCAATTTGATATTCTATTGTCAAAAACCATTTTGAACACATTAAATTATTGAATGGTTGGGATGGTGGAGATCATGTAGTTGATAACACTGATTAGTTACAGAAATGAGTGTGTACAAAGGACATGTTATTTGTAGCCCAAAGCTGAAATTATAAATCCTAACAATTGGTGGCAGGATGACAAAGCAAATACAAGCTGCTGCCTCACATATCCAGCGGTATTTGGTGCAGTCTGTGTGGAGTTTGCATACTCTCACTGACATCACATGGTTTCCTCTAAATGTTCTCATCTCCTCCTGTATCCTAAATATAGCCCAGTCACTAGATCAATTTGCCTCATCTGTTGCGTGATAATCTGGGGGGTGGAGTTAATGGGAATATGATGTAAATAAAATGGATTCATGCAAATTGGAGTTTAATGGTTGAGTGACATTAATGGCCTGAAGAGTCTATCTCTATGCTTCATGATTCTATTAAATATTTCATCATCTTCACACAGACCACAATATTTGTAGTTTTATATGCAAGGCATCAAATGTGAGATTAGATCCTGAAATGAAGAGATGGTGAAGACTTGAGGGTGAACATCCACAAACTTTGGCTGACACATGCCCTTGACACAGATTTTAGATCAAAATTTGTGTTCATTCTGAAATTCAAAGTGAATCCTCAGCTCCTCACATTTATTTTATTTTCCTTATAATTATTCTGCCATTAAATAGTTTCTAAATATATGATTATATAAGCCATTTGCTCTGGGATTCAATATGATTATGACACACTTGATTGTAAGTTGAGCTCCCCTCGTCTTCCAAATTACCTCCCAGCAACCTTTCACTCACTTGGTTTTCAAGTATATATCTTTTTTTGCCTAAAATTTTCAAAGGTTGTTTCCACTCTCCTTTGAGGAAGAGTTTCCAAAGGCTTATGACCGTCTGAAGAAAATGATGTAAGTAACCCTTTACTTTTAAGCAACGACCCCACATCCCTCCCCAGCTCCAGATTCTCCCACAATGGGAATCACTCTCTCCACACCCACTATGGTCAGTCCTTTCAGGGTGTTATCAATTTCAAATCTCCACTCCCTCTTAGAAAATTCTGGATCTAAACTTAACCTGTCCAAGCTTTCCTCTCAGGTGAAGGAAGGTAATCCATCCACTCCCCATTTCATGTTAAATACATGCTGCAAATGTTTTGACCTTGTTTTTGTTTCTCATATGTTCAACTTTGCAATACCTGAGGATGGGAATGTTACCCAGCTAATTGCCCCCTATCACTCTCAGATGGATGTGCAGCAGCTGCTGTTTTCTTTATTTGATCCATTAGTTGTGGGGTCTCTTGCTTTTAATAGTTTTTGATGATTTTACTTCTCAGGATAGACAATAGACAATAGGTGCAGAAGTAGGCCATTTGGCCCTTCGAGCCTGCACCACCATTTTGAGATCATGGCTGATCATCTACTAACAATACCCGGTTCCTGCCTTGTCCCCATATCCCTTGATTCCCTTATCCATAAGATACCTATCAAGCTCCTTCTTGAAAGCATCCAGAGAATTGGCCTCCACTACCTTCCGAGGCAGTGCATTCCAGACCCCCACAACTCTCTGGGAGAAGAAGTTTTTCCTTAACTCTGTCCTAAATGTCCTACCCCTTATTCTCAAACCATGCCCTCTGGTACTGGACTCTCCCAGCATCTGGAACATATTTCCTGCCTCTATCTTGTCCAATCCCTTAATAATCTTATATGTTGCAATCAGATCCCCTCTCAATCTCCTTAATTCCAGCGTGTACAAGCCCAGTCTCTCTAACCTCTCTGCATAAGACAGTCCGGACATCCCAGGAATTAACCTTGTGAATCTACGCTGCACTTCCTCTACAGCCAGGATGTCCTTCCTTAACCCTGGAGACCAAAACTGTACACAATACTCCAGGTGTGGTCTCACCAGGGCCCTGTATAAATGCAAGAGGATTTCCTTGCTCTTGTACTCAATTCCCTTTGTAATAAAGGCCAACATTCCATTAGCCTTCTTCACTGCCTGCTGCACTTGCTCATTCACCTTCAGTGACTGATGAGCAAGGACTCCTAGATCTCTTTGTATTTCTCCCTTACCTAACTTTACACCGTTCAGATAATAATCTGCCTTCCTGTTCTTACTCCCAAAGTGGATAACCTCACACTTATTCACATTAAACATCATCTGCCAAGTATCTGCCCACTCACCCAGCCTATCCAAGTCACCCTGAATTCTCCTAACATCCTCATCACATGTCACAGGATGCTGTAGACTTAAGTTGTAGCTTTACTGTGTTGGCACCTTGTTTTTAAATAAGCCTTTGCTGTTTCTGATGAGTTTTTCCCTCCTCATTGATGGTGATGTTGGTGTGATAGACTCTCGTTCTTTGCTGTGGTAAATTCTCTCTGATTACCCTTAAATAAGTTAATCACACTCTACTCTGTTCTCCCAATGGTATTTCAGCAATACCCTCTATAATCGAGATGGTGGGGTCCAGGACCCAGATCGTATCGAAGCGACGGAACCCCATGTTTGGACGCTGATTTAGGCGCCAGGCCAGATTGAAAAGGTTAGGATGTTTGGGCCAGAGACGAGGGTCGGGGCAGTTCAGCTTGCTGCTCCGCTCCGTGCTGAACTAAGTGTCTATTGACAAACCCTGTGGACTTCAGTTCAGAATGCTATTCGCTTGCATTTATTGTTTGTTTTCTTTCTCTCTGCACATTGGATGTTTGACGATCTTTTTTTAATGGGTTCTTTTGGTTTTCTTTGTTTCCTGGCTGTCTGTTAAGAGATGAATCTCAAGGTTATACAATGTATACATATTTTGATAATAAATGTACTTTGAACTTTGTTCTTTGACTTTGATCTATAACTGAAATACCATCCTATTCCATTTGTATTCAATTCACATAACAATCAAGACAAGCACAATGAAATCTTCTTTCCTTTTTTACCAATAGAATAACTTATTCAGTACATCTGATATTGTGTTTTATATTTTTTACCACATTGAAAAGGATACTTAGCCAATCATATCTATGCTAGCTCTCAGACCAATCACATCATTCTCATTCCTCTTCTTACCTCCCTGTGTCCTATTGCCTCCATTTATCCACTTATAACACACTGATTCTCCTATTAGTCATCTTCACTAGGCAAATTAAGGTAGTTAATTCACCTAACAATGAACATTTCTTTTGGATTTGGGAGGAAACGGGAGATTCAGGACACTCATACATTCACAGGGTGAACATATACACTCACAAAGGCAGCATCAGAGGTCTGAATCTACTAAGATGTCCGGTGCCGTCTATATCACCTTCCTCAGGGCATTCCCGGAGTCTTAGAAGTTATAAAAATGTTTTAGCGTTTTAACGTTCAGCCATAGTTGTAATGAAGCAACTATTGTAACTGATTTGTCTACAAGTAGGAAATTGGTTAGATGACAAGAAAGACCAGAAATGCTGAAGGTGGCTTATCATTTTGCAAATGATACTATGTGACCCATAAAATCAAATCTGAGAGGGCAAACAATCTGCAATATATCACTAAAATGCAAGTTTTGGCAATGTTACTCTTTGTTAGTGCCAGATTGAAATATTAACTCAAATGATACACACGTAACCTCATGTCCTAGACTAGGGTCTGAAACCATGATCTCCTATCCTAAGAGTAAATTATGCTGACTCAATGCATTGAAACATTCAAGGCTTTGTTTGGACAGAGCACAGAAGGGAACAAATTAATGGCAGCATTGAGTTACAATTATTTGATCAGTAATGAAAAGGTCTCTTGAAATATGAATACAAATAGTACAAATTCAGTTGAGAACTTAAATCCAGTTAATTAAGTAATCTGAATAAATTTGTTGCTGCTTCTTCTGCCCATGTGTAGTGGTGACCATGAAAGTAATGATTGTCAAAGCTACTTGTCTCAAAGTTCAAAGTACCTTTATTATCAAGGTATGTATACTTTATACAACCCTGAGCTTCATCTCCATACAGGCAGCCAGAAAACAAAGAAACCCAATAGAACCCATTAAAACAAAAGAAGACCATCAAACACCCAAATTGTGCAAACAACAAAAGTAAGCAAATAGCTTTCAGATCTGAAATTCATGCAAGTGAGTCCAAAGCTGATGCAGAAGCCTATTAGTTGCAGGCCACAGATTCAGTTCAGCACAGAGACGAGTAAATGTCACTAGTGCAAATAGTGTCAAGAAATGGTTGAAAGTACTGAATGCATGGATACCTTTGGTGAAGTGTTAAGGACTTGTACTCCAGAATTAGCCACACATCCATCCAATTATTCCGGCAGAACCAAACAAGAGAAAGTTAGAAGTTGCCCAGATATATCAAGTCCACAAGAAGTGGGAAAATTTCAATATTGTCTATTACCACTTTAGCTGTCTATCTTTCATTAGAAACGTGATGGAAGATAGCACCAATAACACCTTCTCAGCAAAAGACCACTCATTGATGGTCAGTTGCATTTGTGAGGATCACGATGTTTCATTTTTTTTTAATGCAGCCTTAATTTAAACAAATACAAAGAGTTTAATTGAGTGATGAGGTAAATGTGACTAGCCTTGTTATCAAGGTAGCATTCAAGCAAATATAGTATTAAATACCGCTGATAAAACTGAAGTCAATGGCACCAGTTCATTGGCTGGAAATTACAATGTGCACGATGGAAGTTACTTGTGGTTGACTGAACTGAATATGCCCCACAAAAAAACAGCACTATAGGAGTTCTTCAGGGTAGTGACGGATACAAACACATTCAGGTGCTTCAAAAATTATTGTTCCGTTCATCACACCTAGAAGAAAATATTGATGTTTACACAGCGTCCAACTCCTTTAAGTACCTTAGATATTGAAATAATCCATGAATGCACAGAGGAATACTAGAATATATATATAGACAGGGGGTGATAAGTGCTGCTTTCATGCCACAATAGTGATGAACAATGATCACCTTGATAGATTCCAATCAACAACGCTTAACATTTAACAACATTATCATCAAAATACCTAAAATATTCTGGTGGCTGTATGCCACAGAAATTTAACTGGACTAGTGAGAAAAGAAAAAAAAATGATAATAAGACTAATCCGTGATTGGGAATTAAGTACTCAACCCCAATTTCTCTTGAGAAGGTGTTGATGAACTGACTTTATAAACTGTTGCAGTCTTTTAAGTGAAGGTATTCCGACAGTGCTATTGGATAGGTGTTCCAGGATTTCAACTTCAGCAATAGAAGGCTTGCAATCTATTTCCAGGTCAGGGCTGTGTAAGGCATGGAGAGGAACCTGCAGGTGGTCAAATATTAGGGATCATAGCTCTAAGGTGGGAGGGCAAGGATGTTTAAAGAAGAAGATTGTTATACAGAAGATGGTAGGTGCCTAGAGCATGCTGGCAAGGGTAATCAAGAAAACATGCACCAACGTGGATTTTACATGAACCTGCAGGGGATGGAGGGTATAGTCTGAACTATCTACAAGAAACTGGATGGTAATTTGCCGTAGCTTCTTTTCAAAACTGCAACATTTCTACCTATAAAGATCAGCTGGTGCACAGGAACACTAGTAGAGTACGCTCCAAGTAAGATAGTATTCTAATTTGGAATTTATCATGCTTCCCTTATCGATGGTTCTCAGTTCTGGAATTCCCTCTCCAATTGCAGTGCAAAGAGATGAAATGATGTGATTTTTTAAAAAAACAGGTCACTACAACCTTTTCAACCCTGGTCTCAGGTATATAGTTGATCTTCTTCTTCTTCAGTTGTCCATTGATTTTGATGTTGACTGAGGCCTGGGCAAGGTTGTATGGAAGACCAGCAGTTGCCCATGCTGCAGCTCTCCCCTCTCTATGCCACCGATGTTGTCCAAGGGAAGGGCACTAGGCCGATACAACTTGGCACTGGTGTCATCGTAGAGCAATGTGTGGTTAAGTGCCTTGTTCAAGGACACAACTCAGCTGAGGCTCAAACTAGCGACCTTCAGATCACTAGACCAATGCCTTAGCCACTTTGCCATGCGCCAACACATGCTGATGCATACTGTATGTATGAGTGGGTCTTTGTATGAATTCCAATTTGAGTTCTACAATGGCAGGATACCCGTTAGATGTGGGGATCCCATCCACCTAAAAAGCTGAATTGGCTGTCTTAATCCTGATACTAAGAACTAGTACAGGCCAAAATGTTAACCCATCATTTTATATAAATAAGAAATCTTTCAAATGAATCCTTTGCCCTACAGGGTATACCAGGCACCTACTCAAAGGAATTACCTCACGATTCCCTAGTTCCCTTCAAACCACATTTGAAAATAATTTAGCAAGTGTTGTAAAGCAAGAGGAAAAGATGCTTGAGATAGAACAGTTAAAATCTCCTGAGAGAACACAGCAGGAAATTTTCTTATACTCTGCCTCAAATGATGACATATTGCTATATAATGGCAAAATCAAGTTACTACAAATCTCCAGTGTGTAAGATGAAGTCTGTCTGGTCTTATTATGCACCTGATTTTTTAAAATCTCTTGCATCACCTCACGCACATCAATACTCACTATGCATAATCACACCAGTGGTCTGGGAATCAAAAGCTGTGCATAAACAGCACTGGCCAATAATCCTGCATGAAACCAATGCAGGACTTGTCATGTGATTCTATTTTAGCATGCAATATTATTTGTAGACATGAGATATCCTGCAGATTCTGGAAGTCCAGAGCCACACACACAAAATGCTGGTGGAACTCAGCAGGTCAACCAGCAGCTATGGAAATGAATAAACTGTCGATGTTTTGGGCCAAGGCCCTTCATCAGGACATCAATACCATTTACAGTGCAATTTTTAAAGTAGGATTAACCTTGACATTCTACTTGGTTTTAATTTAAAAAAATTACAAAGATATCATCAAGAATGAAATACAAAGTTTGCTATACTACTACTCCAAGGAGTGCAATTAGGAAAAAACAATGTATGTGGTTTGTGTGAACATGTGCTGCATGCCTGCAGGTATGAATGGGTAAATGTGTATATACACATGCAAGAGCATTTTGCATGTATGAATGTATGAGTGAGTCTGTGTTTGTCCACTTGCAACCATCTGCCAGCACGTTTACATGAGGTTTATAAAATGAGTTCAGTGAAGCCTTCCATTATGGAGACCGTGTCATGAGTTAAGAAAAATGATCATGTTTATGGTTTATACATGTCATGATGGTACATGGCCTTTGTGGAAGTTCATAAATAGCTTATTAAAATTGCAATTTTTTTTATCTGTTACATATTTTAGCAAAATTTTGGTTGCTTTTGAAGTGCTGTAGTCAGCAATAATAATTAGACAAATTAAAAGTTCTAAGAACATAAATTAACTGGTCTTCATTTTGGCATTACATTATTATTTATGTCATAAACACATATTCTTGGGGATGTGATCTTGTATTTTTTTAAATATAGAATAATGTTGGATTATATCCCTTGTGATTCATATTGGTGTTCTGCTCATCTGGAATATTTAAGACTAGTTTTTATTGTTAACAAATTAAAATTTGATTCAGTTACGAAAATTGTACTCACTTTTAAAAATCTATCTGTAATATTATTTTAATACAATTGAATGTATCACCTATCAACATGTAAAATAGTGGAGAGTTGACACATTAAGGATAATGCTGAAATCAATATTCCATTACCAGCTGAATCTTCACTATATTACAACATAAATGTACATAGGCCAAAAGAGCATATAAACAGAAATTGGGTGTAATTTCCTGATCACATGCAGTAGGAACCTCTAGACTTGTAAATAAATCATCATTTCAGTCACAGACCTTCAATCCAAATTACAATGTCAAATGATTTTTTGTCTTTGTTTTATGAGTTTTGCTAACTAGGAATGAAGTCTGCAGGTTTTTATAGGTTCTGTTACTTCTTTAATATATCGCTTAAGTGCATTGTTATTTATTGCATTTTGAATTTATAACATCCAATGAAAATGTTACAGAATTATCATTTGTGATATTCTATGCAAGAAGATATGTGTAATGAAAAGCCAAACCTTAATAGTACATTTACTTCAGGATTTGGACAGGACATCAGAAATGGAAATGTTATACTGGAGTAATAATGTTCTTACAAAGCTCAGGTATATGATCATTGTCTGGGAAATATGCAAGATCTTTTTAGATTAAGTCTTGCCTTTGTTATAATCTAATTTGACAGAGTTTGATTCTAATACTGGGCACAAAATGTGGGAATATATTCCACTGTCTAACACTGCTTGGAGGAACATAAACAAAAAAAATGGCATGATGGCACAGCATGTTAGAATATCGAGAGAGGTGGCATGCATATTCACACTAGTGATTCTTCACATGCTGAGATGCTAATATGAGCCAAACCCCTGCTGGGAGGCACCAAACGAAGGCCAAGTGCTTCTATACGGAGAGGGTGACAGAAGGAGAGACATTCCTGGCCTGACTTGCAGCATGTTCATGAGACTGTTTTCTGAGTGCCACAGTTAAAATTCAAAAAGGTCACTTGCTGCTAACTTGGTCATAGATGTAAAAACAAATTGAGAGAAATAGCATAAAAAAAATTGCTATCTTTGAATGGTTTCTTCATTCAATGTTTTTAATATTCAGAATCTAAGATTTTAAAATATTCTCGCCCATATTGCAAGAATCCTCCCACTCACCATGTCAGAAAAAAATGTAATTTCATGTCCTATTGAAAATAGAATCAAACTTCATTATCCAGCTAAGGCTTATTTTATCTTACGTTTGAACTGGTGTAAGGTTGTAATGAATAGTTATTAAAGACTACCACATAGCTCAGCTTATATTTCTCACTTATTCTCAGCTTTTTAGCATACAACGTAGATGATTCCTGATCTAAAACATTGAAGAAATAGAGTTACTGCAGGAGAGGTAGAAGATTGGCCATGATCTCCCTTTGAATGGCAGAACAATCACAGATGCTTACTCCTGCTTATGCTTCCTTTGTTTTAACGTTCTCTGTGGACCTGATGGAGATGTTTAGGTTTGGACTATGGCACCAGCTGTTCAGCCAGGACCAAGACCGGCCTGATCCTCTTTCATTTTCAAATCCCATTAAAATCTCACCCAAATCTGAGCATTCCATTCAGACACTTGATAGAGGCTAATCTAGCAAATGATTTGGTTTTCGCACACAGAGGTGAGCTGGACCTGCACAGAGAGAACAGGTTGCAGGGTGGGATCATGTCCGGCTGGAAGAGCAGGGGAAGTAGGTTATGATTGCGGTGGATGATGGGGAAGAACAGCAACGTATTTTTGGAAGTGAATAATGAGGTTATGCAGACAACTGCCTGGTGTAGCTGAAATTAGCCGGCAGATCATACACAATGTGAAAGAAACCCTTCGGATAAAGGGGGCCCACATTTCTAAATTCTGCATCTTAATTTATAGGGCCTGTCTCAATATAACCACAAGTGTCACATGTATCATAAAGTGGAAATCAGATTTTCCTCTGCTGATCAGCCTTCTTTAATACTGCCATTTGAAAATCCTCCTTCCCAGCCTCACGAAGCAAAATCTAATTGATAACTAAATCTATATTAATCACAATAATATAATGAAAAATACAATGAAGTATTTGCAAACTTTTGACTTCTTTTTCCAGATGGATTTGTCACATGTTTAGGTAGGACCAGACTGAAATGTTGATATGGATATGTAGATTATTAGGCAGCCTGATGTTTATTAGTGAAATAATTTCAAGTTATTATAATTTTTGACTGCAATAATTTAGGATAATTTATTGACAGTTTCAGTGAACGAAAAAATACATATACGAGTTTGATGACACAAAAGGAGGCTATTTAGCCTATTGTTTCCTGTTAGACAAAGATGGATATCATCTTCAAGTTAATTCTACTTCCTGTTTGTAGGTCTCTAGCCCTGCAGATTATGGCTCTTTGCATTTAAAATGCTTATAAATGTGTAAATATTTCACTCTCCTCTACCTACACAAATGGTAACTTCCAGACCCTTGAAAACGGTTGAATGAAATAATTCGTCCTCAAGTCTGTGCTTCATAGTTAATAGAATCCCTGCTAAGGAAAATAGATTATTAGCTTATCTAGGCCTCTTTATTTTAAACATCTCAATTAAATTTCCCTTCCATCTGTTTTTCTACAAAGGTAAAAGCAGAAGCAATCGGGTCAGTCTCTCCTCATAACAGTAATTCTCGAGTCCTGGCAACAATCTTTTTAATTGTCTATCTTTCTTACTACTACTACTCTCTCTTTTCTTCCCGTTTTGCCTTGGCCAGAACTGCATACAGTCCTGGAAATTGCCTAGAATTACCCTGCCACATAGCCCTCTATTTTTCTAAGTTTGATGTTCCTATCTGAGCCTCTTAAAAGACCCTATTGTATCTGCCTCCACCACCTTCACTGGTAGTGCGTTGCACACGCCTACCACTCTCTGTGTGAACAACTTAACCCTGACATCCCCTTTGTATCTACTTTCAAGCACCTTAAAACAATGACCCCTTGTGTTAGCCAATTCAGCCTTGGGAAAAAGCCTCTGGCTATCCACACGATCAATGTCTTTCATCATCTTCAAGGATTTAGGGGCGTGCATCATAGAATTCCTCTCTTCTTCAGCTTTTCTCAATGCTCTACCATTTATCTTTGTTTTGCTCACCCTTCCCAAATTCATTACTTTACGCTTCCATTTGCCAGTTTGATGTTTACCCGATCAGTTCATTGTTATTGCTTAGCATCTAGAACTTCGGGTGGCACACTAGCATGGTGGTTAGCACAACACTTTACAGTACTGGTGAATGGGGTTCAATTCCCGATGCTGCCTGTCAGGACCGCATGGGTTTCCTCCGGGCGCTCCGATTTCTTTTCACAGTCAAAAGACATACCGGTTGGTAGGTTAAGTGGCCATTGTAATTTGTCCTGTGATTTGGTTAGGATTAAATTGGGGGATTTCAGACTGGGTGGGGCTTGAAAGGCCAGAAGGGCTTGCTCCTCACTGTATCTCAAAAAATAAAATTTTAAAAATCTTGCTTCATCACTATCAAATGCAGTGCCAGTTTTGATATCAGCAGCAGGCAAGGTTATTATGGCCTCTACATTCAGATCAAGCCACTTATATACACCATAAAAAAGCAAGGGGTCCTGTTGGAAGGTCTACAGGTCATAAAAGCATCCAGCTATGGGTCTCGACCTGAAATATCGACTGTCCTCTTTTCCATAGATACCACCTGGCCTGCTGAGTTCCTTCAGCATTTTGTGTGTGTTGCTCACATTTCCAGCACCTGCAGATTTTCTCGTTTGTGAAAAGTAACCTTCAGCAGTTTTTGACTTCTTTCAGATTTGCAACATCTTTTTTTTTTGTTTCTTGTTCATTATTAGTACAAACGTGTATTTGTGTTTCTAATCTTCTGTCAGCAAGTACACTGCTTTGCAACAATTGTTCAGTTTATAACACAGCAATCCAGAAATCAGCAAACTAACTCATTTGAAAGGCAAAGGGGCAATATGAACTTGAATGTGGGACTTACTTTGATCATTTTTTTAAACTGAAGGCTAAATTATCCTTGGTTATTTTTATCAAACGTGTGATATAAGAAAGTAAGAAACAAAGTAAGACATTTGGCCCCTTGAGTCCACTCCACCATTTTTCAGGATTAACGTTGATCTTCTACCATTTTCCTATGTATTCCCTTGTACCCAGATTCCTCTAATGTCTAGGCATGTACTGTATCAATCTGTTTTGAATGCTTTCAGTAACTGAGTTTCAACAGCCGTTAGGTAGAAAATTCCAAAGATTCAGTTCCAATTGACCTATCTCCTTGTTTTGAGACTGTGACTCCAATTTCTAGACCCTATCATTTGAGGAAACATTCCTGATGCTTCTACCCTGTTAAGCCCTCTGTTTTGTATGTGTCAAAAAGGTTATCTCCATTTTTTTCCAAATCTCAATGAATTTATGCCTTGTCTGCATCATATCACAGACCCGCCAGTGAATCATACAATGACAAAGCTCAAAAATAGACCCTTTGGAGCATCACTTTTCTCCAATCCCTAACCAGTTAGAAATGAAACATTCAACAAAGCAAATAACCAGGTATTTCTAGATTATATTCCATCTTCCAATATGATTGTTCATTTACTCAATTGAATGGATCTGTTTGAAGACTGTTGCATCTTCAGTACTATTGCCACCCACCTAGTATTATTATGTCATCAGCAAGCTTGGAATTTCAGCATTCAGTACCTTCAAACAAATATTCAATATAGATTATGAACAATTGAAGCCCAAGGATTGATTTTGGGACCCCATAGTCACAGCCTGCCAAACTAGAAGGAACCATTTGTTTTACTTTTTGTAATTATTTAGAATAAACCTCAGCTATTGATTTGGGCATAATTAGTTTCATTTACTTTAAAAATCATTATTTCTGTAGAGTTATTCTTGCAATTTTAAAGGAAATTGTACTGCGGTATTATCTATGTATTTATTTTGTACAGAAATCTTTAGCGTTATAATGGGCAGTAGATTTCACAGTTCTGCAATAATAAGAAGTCTGTTCATGAACATTTGCTTAAAGTCATGATTTGCAACTTTATCTGCTTTTACATTGCATGAGATTTACACAGTGCCACCAGTTCCTGGAAGCATGGGTATTGCACAGAAGGCTGCAAAGCAAATATAAGATTGCAGAACTCGCTAAAACTGCTTGGCAAGAAGGCTGTTTTCTCAGTGTTTGATTTGTAGCCAGATGCACAAAGTTTTTTTCTTCCATGGAATGACAGCATCAGCATAGGTCTTGTGCAATGTGAGGCAAGTTATTGTATCTTTTCATACGGTTCAGAAGATAGGTGCAGATCAGTGATAGCAAAGTCACCTTCAGGCTAAGGCAAAATGACCATCTCAGTTTACAGTGGATTAGAATATATTTACATTTTCCCAAAGATAGAACTGATTGTGATGTGTCTGTGTGAATCGTTACTTCTGTTAGGTCATGACACTGAGGAAGCAGCACAGCATCTTTGCATCGACAGGCATAAAAATACAATGAAACCTTGCAACAGATTTTTCAGCTAAAACTTACAGTAATAGGAGTGAAGATGTTCTGTTGTGCTACTGTGTTTTGCAGGTGCTGGAACCTTAGTCTTAAATATGTCTAGTGTTGATTAACACATTTACATAATGTCTTTAAGGATGGTTGGTGTAGTATCAGTGCCATGCTAAGAGGGGTTACGCCATGGAGGTGTTTTAGAAGCAGTGTAAATAGGAGCACTGAAGCGTCTAGGATAAGAGCCCTGACAAAAATTGGATCATCATGAAGGAGACAACTCAGAGATAATTTTATGCAAGTGATTTTGATTTGTGCTATGAAGATACAAGACTCAAAAGAAAACAAGGGATATGGTGGAAGAACATCTGGCATTGGTTATATGATCAGCCATAATCATGCTAATTGAGAAAGCAGACTCAAAGGATTGAAAGATTTATTACTGTTTCTATTTTCCACAGAAGGTAAATGTAGAGAGTGAATGATACATTGAATTAAATTGTAGGACAAGGGCAAGGAAGAATAGATTGAAACTAATGAAACATAATACCTTCAGAGTAGATCACTTAATAGTGTAGGAGAATCAATTATATCTACTAGCACTTATTAAATGCAGTAAGTAGCAACTCAAACACTTGAAATAGCCCTGGAAAGTCTATGCACCATTATACAATAATTTCCATTAACAAATAAAGTAATAGAGAGAGAGCAAAAATGCTTTGCTGAGTGTGTACTATGGTGAAGGAAGCGAAAGGCTGCTCATTCCCATTGTGTTAAGTCCTCAGAGTGACCATGTTCACTTTGTTCTGCATTGTTATTGTTTTATCCTCTTCTACCTCTCTGTGCTGTGTAATGATTTGATTTGTGTGAATAGTATGCAAGACAAACTTTTCATTGTATTCCAGTATATGTGACAATAATAAACTAATTCCATCTCCAATTCCAAGATAATTTCTATTGTTGGCACTCCTGACTCCCGAGATTTCTGAGCATGTTGATTTCTATTAAGGAATCTGGCCAACTTTCACCTTTCCGTTATTATGAAAACTAGACATTCAAAACTTTATCCTCTTTATGGTGTCTGCTTTGCAGAGACCTTCCATTACAGTACACAGATACTGCTGGGTTGTCCTTGTGCTGCAATGAATGCTGTAACAACCACCTCGGGCTTTGCAGTCCATTTGGATTTGCAAGTGTGCCAATGAAGTTCCTCATTATTTTTCACGCTGGAAAGGATAGGCTTCAAGTTCTGTCGCAGTATATAACTGAATCCTGCATGTTCATTGACACTCCATGCAGGATTTCAGACAAGCACCACCTGTTGCATTGTTTATAACTTAGCTCTTCTGTACGTTGACCATGGATGTCTTCCTTTGATTCCTATATGGCAAAAATCACACATGATCTCACACTTTAGAGAGTTGGCACCCTGCTCTGACTGTACACCACTAACACCCTGATTACCCACATCCTATCTCTAACCTCACCTCTATATTATGCAAAGTGGCAAGTTCTGAGACTGGGCTTAAATTAAGAAATGACATGTCAACAACATTGATAGTTGATGACATGTCATTTGACATGACATGACATGATGACAGAAACATCAGCTGTGTTTCTGTCAATGTCGCTCTCCCTGTCACTGTCTCTGCCTCTATCTCTCTCGTTCATGCCCACAAACTACATTTAGATGGTTTTATTTCTCAATTTTCCTTTCAAAGTAGATACATTATACTGCCTCTGCAAACTTCTTACCTACTTAAGCTATTGATATCCCCATTGCAGGCTCTTTATGTCCCTTTTTACAACTTGCTCACCATCTCACATTTGTATCATCAGCAAGGTTGGCCATTGTGCCCTAAGTCCCTTCATTCATGAACAAAATAGATTATAAATATTTGAGACACAGTACTGATTTCTGTAGTATAACTGTCACAGCTGGCGCAGAGTCTAGATGCTTTCGTGGGCAGGCATCTGAAAGAAGACAGCAATTTCACATGTGAGAATGCACATGTTCCAGCCAATTAAGGTTTCTTTGTAATGGCATTTAACTCTCTTCCTTTTGTCAAGTCTTCATTGAAGCACAGTGACAACAATGTTCCCTGCTTACCTTAGTCCGCATTCCAGGAAAGAAGATTAGCGATTTTGATAGACACTGTTAAAGAAGTGGCATTAATTTAATTCTAGGTTACTGCTTTCGAGCTGCGGTGGCTGTGGTAGTTTTTAGTTCCTTTGTGATTTTTTAGTTAATGGCCCTGTTGGCCTAGCATTTATTACTTTCTTTAGTGCAGCACAGTTCTTATTAAAGTCCAGTGAACTGTTTATTCTGTGTCTGTGTCTCTCCCTCTGCACTTGGGTCATCACTGATCTCTTGTCAATCACACTATGTACTGATCGGCAATCCAAAAATGGCCCATTTATCCTGACTCTGTTGTTCAGCTATTCCCAAGACCAGACCAATATATTAACCTTATTCCTTATGCACTTATCTTAGAGTCATAGTGGCAGAGGGTGATAGAGATTCATGGAAGGCCATACATCCTGTGCTGACATGCACGTTACCAATGTTAAATGCCTCTCACCTCAGTTGTATTACACTTCCCATTTGAGTGGTACAAGGCAGTCTTAAAATAGAACAACTGTTAGCTGGTGCTAGCAAATCATAAAATCAAGCTCTCTACTGAGGTAATAAGCCAATGAGCCCACTGAGACCTGGGAGACAGCCTGGTTATAATACAGCATTCACAAACTTCTGGAGGAACTCAGTAAATCTCACAGAATCCATGGAAAGGAGCAGTCAACATTTTGGGCTGAGACCCCTCTTTGGTGCTTTGTGCAGAGTTTCTTGTGTTTATGATTATGATGCACAGCTTTCAGAGGAAACCATGAGCATTATGGTCATCTTTCCCATTATTGAGAGCTATCCAATTTAGTCATTAATGATGGCAATGGCACTCCTCCACCTGCCTTTCATCCAAAAGCTCCCATTTGAAAATTGGACATATGAAATTAGATACATTAAATGACACTAGTATAGTGTATCCACTGCTCTGACACTTTTTATCTTCTCTTGTCTCCCAGCTCATGATCTCCTGCAAGCATCATTGCACAGTGATCAACAGTTTACTTTGATGGACTAACAGGTTTCTCAATATATTTTTGAGTCACAGGTTATTGATTTAATTCTATCAACCAAACTGCGGAGCCAATTGGATAATCAGATCCAGAAATAGGTTAATGAAGTTAATCTGAATGAAGTCCAGCAAGTGATACAAATTAAACCTACTAATACCAGAGCAGTGTCTTCATCTCTCATACACTTCAGGTTCATGGTAAAATTCTATTACTCTTTGTCCCTTTGCAGAATACTACAAACACTTGGATTCTACCCTCCACACTGAAAATAGACAAGTTAACCCTGCTGTGCTCACTGTCCAATACCTGCTGCTAAGGTTAATTTGTGCAGTGCAAATGAAGATTTCAGGAGTGTGCTTCTGAATAAAGTGTAACAGTTACTGCTGTGCTGTTTCAAACTAAGCAATTTATGCTGAAAGACATCTTATTCTTTTGTTACAAGAAAAAATGGCTTTCATTTTCAATAGCATTAATTAATTATAAGTGTCAGCTACTTTATTTTTAGTTCCATTTGTGTGGCTTTTGCTTGTGTAATAAAAAAAAGTCATGTTCTATGATCAACCAAGAACAAAGGCTCTGAAATATAACTAAGTGCATCAAATTATACAGATCATTATTGAGGGGAGGGACAACAATGTCGGCAGTCTGGTACAGAGCTTGTGGACTGTCTATTTCAAAGATGGAAGAGAGAAAAACAAGTTCAAGAATTAATGCATTCAAACTGTGTGATTGATTATGGAGGATTCCAGACGTGGGGCTAATTAGGAGGACACTGGGAAATAAATGCTAGGATGGTGACATTTGATTAATCCCACCAGTCTAACAAAGTGTAGGATATACATGGCGTTCTTGCTGCAATTTCATTAACATGATTGTATGTATTTATTTATTTGTTTATTTAGAGATACGGGGCCGCGTCACTAGCATCCCACCAATTTAACCTTAGCATAATCAAGGCACAATTTACATTGACCAATTAACTTACCTACCTGGTCTTTGGACTGTGGGAGGAAACCAGAACACCTGGAGAAGACCCGTGCATTCCATGGGGAGGATGTACAGAGACTCCTTACAGAATGAAGCTGGAATTGAACTCCAAACTCCGGAATGACCCAAGCTGTAATAGTGTTGCACTATCAGCTACACTCGCGGCGTCCCACCTCCTGACTGGTACACCTTTGTACTGTTAACCTATAAACCGGCATATCGTCAGACAATGGGAGGAAACCAGAGGGAACCCATCTGTTCATGGAGAGGACGAAATTACATCTCAATGCTTGATGCATCATCACAGGGCCTAATGCTGTTAACGGTTTGAATCACTAACTCAATGTTTACAGGGCAGTTTGGGAGAAGTAATTGGCGGCTGCAGCTGGCAGTGGAAGTCAATGCATAGGTGCTTGTGCCTGCTCGAAGACACAGGAGATTGCTTACATTTTTCCTAATGTGATTCAGAAAGCTTTTGAGAATGAGGTAGGGAGGAAAGGGAGGTCTTCTATCCATTGAGATGTAGAACAGTTCCAAGTTCACAGTAATGTAGCAGAATGCAAGCAGGCAGAAAGTGAAATAAGCATGAGGTTTCAATCTCCTAGGATATTCAGTTTATTTCAGGGATATTTAATGGCTTTTGATGTATGGTGTAGGCCAGTGAATTAATCCTTTCTCCCAACATCTTCACTAATAAGTCTATGCAACCTCAATGCAATATGCCATTATCAATCACCCAAAGCTTTACCTATCAACTAAGAATGGAGGTCACTTTTCTAATACCTGACCAGATACTCACTTCTTAGACCCACTCGCAGTTTCACCCCCTTATGTCTCAGTTGGCACACGTTGTTAGCTGTACAGATATGGCAGACAAGTTACCCATTTCACTGCATCCAAAAGAAAAAGAGTTTTCAGATTTGAAAATCTTAAATTGAATCAGAAAATGTTAGAAATATTTAGCAAGTAAGGAGGTATCTGTAGAGAGAGAAAAACAAAGTTAATGTTTCAGATCAATGGCTTTTCATCAATTCACCCTAATTAACCTTAATGTTAATTCTGTTTTTCTGTCCACAAATACAGTTGGATTTGCTGAGCATTTCCAACTATTTTTTTTTTGCTTAATTCAAAGGCCATCACTTTCCTACATATTGATTTGACATTCTGGTTCAAAGCTGAAAAAGTCAGTAATTTGTAGTTACGGACAATTATCTTAATCACTTCCCAGTATCAGATAAACATCAATATTCTTTTGTCTTTTGCCTTTCAAGGAGTGAAAACTATAAAAAGTTGAAAATTTCACAGGCATTCTTCAGGATGTTGATAATGAACTAGATGGTTTCTTGCTGTTTGAAAGCTTATAATATATATTACTCTAAATGTGAAATAATTATTCATGACCACCCAAAAGACTTTGAAGCAAATAAACTCTCAGGTTAAATGGTATTATCCATCAAAACAGACAGCAGAGAGTCTATCATGAGGATTTGAGCCGCCATTGGAACATAGGAGCAAAAGACAAAAGACAAAGGACAATGGGAAGAATACTGGAAGCAGACTAACCTTTCAGCCCCAGATGAAAAAGAAGGAATCTAACCCAGAGGACATAAGATACATCTGCAGTTGTTCAGAAAACTCAGAGTGAGGATTTTACTACAGGAAGTCAAATCAGAGCAAGAAAATAAATTACATATAATGCGCTTGATCATGTTCCTCTTCAGCTGACTGTTCCAGATGGAATTACCAGCTAAATAGAACACATGGCTCGGATTGATCCTGACTGTACATCGCACGATGGAATTAAGGAACAAGCTGGAAGGAATGATATTGCATCTGACTTGCTGCTGTACTCTGCTGCTGGACCTACAGCCAAATCCACAGCTAGAGCAAAAACATGCTGAGTTAGGGTGTGTCTCATTGCTTAATTTTACAACAGCCATGGTTGGCATATGGAGCATGATTATACTTGAATGGAGCCACTGAACTGAAAATGTTACTGATGGTAAATATTTTAGTTATTTTTATTTTACTTACTCATTATAGTCATAGAATGATCCAGCATGGAAACACGAACTTCAGCTCTACTTGTCCATGACAACCAAAGTGCCAAACTGAACTCCCATTAGGCCATATCCCTCTAAACCTTTCTTATCCATATATTTATCAAAATGTCTTTTAAGTGTTATTAACTTCACTTACACCATCACTGGAATGTTCTCACAGCCAATGGACTCACTTTAGGGAATTTTCATCTCATGTTCTTGATACTTATTGCTTATTTATTTATATTATTATTTCCTCTTTTTGCATTTGCCGAGTTTGCTGTCTTCTGCACTCTGGTTGAATGCCGTAGGTGGGTGGTCTTTCATTGATTCAGTTATGGTTATTATTCTATAGATTTGTTGAATATGCTCACAAGAGAATGAATCTCAGGGTCATATGTGGTGGCATATATGTACTTTAATAATAAAATTTACTTTGGGCTTTATTGTATCTGCCTCAACTACATTCGTCATCAGTTTGTTGCATATGTGTACCTCAGAGATAAAAGAGGCACACCTTGAGGTATTGCATCTGAAGTCTAGTCACTGTCTGTAACTATTATTCTTTATGGTACATCCACACCTGCAAGACCTCTAGCTCATAGGAAGCTGCAAAGCCATAAGAATGCTGGTGCAGCTGTGGCAAAACTTCAAGTAATGAGCACATGTGTGATTGCAAGATAGTTTGAGCCAATAAATCTGGTAATTTGTGTGAAATTGTCAGAACATTTTCTGGAATGAGCAGAAATATATTTGGTTTACGAAAGCTCTCTCAACATTAGAGCCTGCCAACCCTGCCCAGTCTGACCCAGCTGTCATCCCAATGGTTGACTTGAAACCCTAAGCATAATGAGGATGGAAAATAAATGGGAGAGCATTTTCCACATGTATGGGACAAATGTTTCTAAATAACTTTATCAATGCAATGATTTCTTTCAAAACTCAGGGCTTGTGTTTTGGTCTTGTTTGATTTAACTTTGACAATCAGCCTTTGTAAACTTCTTAAGTAAAATCTTAGGATCTTAAATTTTGTTATTGTATCTTCTAAGATCAGAATCAAAATTTACTATCACTGACATATGTAGGGAAATTTGTTGTTTTGGGGCAGCATACAGTACAATACATAAAAAATTTCTGTAAGTTACAAACTAACATACATAGGCATATTCCAATCCTGTGCATTGGTTCCTCCCTGTCAGACGGTGATGCAACTAGTCACAGTGTTCTCCTTGGTACATCAGTGGAAATTTGCTATAGATCTTGGTGACAAACCAAATCTCCTCAAATTCCTAATGAAATACATTCACTGGCATGCCTTCTTTGTAATTATTCTTTGGGAATGGTTCAAAATTATCCTCCACTAGGCAGACAAATGCCAGAAATTATTAACAGTTTAGTGTTCAGCTGAAAAGAACTTTGATGTACATACCTGTGTGAGTTTTTTCAATGCAAACTTGAAACATCTATGTCTGGGAGTATGATTATAATAGATATTTAGCACCTTACATAGAATTCAGAGCTGCATTTGTGTAGTTTAAGACACTGTTCCAACATATATGTTTGTATCTATCATTACACAGAAAACATCAGTGCTAAGCTTCTCTGTTGAAGGTTTCATTGGAGGTGCTATTTTATTCTGGCAGTGGATGGCAACTCATTTTAAAATATTCTTTAAGTTTCTGATGATATGAAGCAGAACAGGGATGTGTGATGGCATGCAATCAAAAAGAAAACTCTAAAAGTAATGTTTTTGAAATGATTTTATGGCTTACACTTACTTCTGTTTTCTTCACATCATGTTTTCCTGACTTGTAGATGTGTTATCTGATTTGTTTGGGCTTACGTCACATAGCGGCTGTTTCCATTTAAACTGTCCCATAGCTGCACTGGGTTCCTTACTCACTGGATCCTGATTTAAGCTTGAATCTTCAACATCTGCTTGGTTAATTTTTGAATATAGGTCAAGTAACTCTGCTTTCCAAATATGATACTTGACTTTTTAACAATCTTGATAAATTGCAAGAGTCCTGGAGATTAATGTTCAAGTCCTGAAATACCAGGGCTATTTTACCAACTTTATTTGTATACATTATTGTACTGAGTTTAAGCATATGTTTTGTATTTTGTATAGCTGGGTGATTCATTTTTGGTTGCCCTATTATAGGAAGGTTGTGGAGACTTTGAAGAGATTGTATAAAAGGTTTACAAGGATGCTTCCTGGATTCGAGGGCATGTGCTATGTGGAATGGTTGGACAAATCTGGTTTGCAGAAGATGCTGAGGGGAGACCTGATAAAAAGCTTGTAAGATTAATGGAAGCATAAATAGTGAAGACAGCCGATGTGTTTTTCCTAGGGTTGAAATGTCTAATACTAGATGACATGCATTTAAGGTGAAAGGGGTTTAGTTCAAAGGAGATGTGTTGGGGTGGTGTAGTTTTTTTTTACACAGAGAGTGAAGGGTGCTTGAAAAGTGCTGCCAAGTCTGGTTGTGAAGACAAATACCATAAATACCATCGTGGCTCTCAGGTAAGCAGAGAAAGGAGAGATATAGACATTGTGTAGTTAGAAGTGATTAGTTTAGTAAGGTGTTTAACTACTAGTTTAATTGGTTACAGATATGCTCCTGCTCTTGTTCTATGCTGTTGTGGTGAACTAGATATACCTGTCTGGACACGCCCCCCCCCCCCCCCCCCCCGCTGACTGCTCCTGTGGCTCCTCCCACAGACCCCGGTATAAAGGCGATTGGGGACTCCGTCTCCAGGATGCAGTGTGGTGGTCAATTGCTGCTTGTTCTTTCTTCCAGTCAATAAAAGCCGATATCTCGCCTCACGTCTCCAAGAGTTATTGATGGTGCATCAGCTGTTCAATGTTCTATGATAATATGATGATGAATTTGTTTGCTTGAAGCTGCTTGCAACATAACAGCTCCTTTGATGAACTTAAGAGACTGGTCTGCATTTCACATCTGATTTCTAAAGAAAATGCCTTTTATTCCCCATTAGATATTGTGGAGTGCTGCAAAGTTATGAATGGTGCCAATAAAATTTCTAAGTATGGCTTAATATTTAAATAATTTAAGGATTGCTAAGCAAAGACAAAGCATTTTCTCACTTGGATAAAATAAATCAGAATGCTCCCTACGCGACTCCCTCATCCACTCGTCCTTCCCCCCCCCCCCCCACCCATCCCATCCCACCAATCTCCCTCCCGACACTTATCCTTGTAAGCGGAACAAGTGCTACACCTGCCCTTACACTTCCTCCCTCACCACCATTCTGGGCCCCAGACAGTCCTTCCAGGTGAGGCGACACTTCGCCTGTGAGTCGGATGGTGTGGTATACTGCGTCCGGTGCTCCTGGTGTAGCCTTTTATATATTGGTGAGACCCGACGCAGACTGGGAGAGTGTTTTGCTGAACACCCATGCTCTGTCCGCCAGAGAAAGCAGGATCTCCCAGTTGCCACATATTTTAATTCCACGTCCCATTCCCATTCTGATATGTCTATCCATGGCCTCCTCTACTGTCAAAATAAATCCAAGATCAGGTTGGAGGAACAACACCTTATATACCGGCTGGGTAGCCTCCAACCTGATGGCATGAACATTGACTTCTCTAACTTCCGTTAATGCCCCTCCTCCCCTTCTTACCCTATCCCTGACATATTTAGTTGTTTGCCTGTTCTCCATCCCCCTCTGGTGCTTCCCCCTCCCCCTTTCTTTCTCCCGAGGCTTCCCGTCCCATGATCCTTTCCCTTCTCCAGCTCTGTATCACTTTCACCAATCACCTTTCCAGCTCTTAGCTTCATCCCACCCCCTCCGGTCTTCTCCTATCATTTCGCATTTCCCCCTCCCCCCCACTACTTTCAAATCTCTTACTATCTTTCCTTTCAGTTAGTCCTGACAAAGGGTCTCGGCCCAAAACGTCAACAGTGCTTCTCCTTATAGATGTTGCCTGGCCTGCTGTGTTCCACCAGCATTTTGTGTGTGTTGTTTGCATTTTTTTTTCTGGGATGCCAAGACAGAATCAACAATGAACTACATTACCAAATTATTATAAAAACCTGATTAAACAATGTCCTTTAAGGAAGGAATTGTGCTACCAATTATTGGTATAGCCTACATGTGACTCAAAACACACAGCGATGTGGTTAGATCTTTACCGTCCCATAGAAATGGCTGAGGAAGGCATTCTTTTTCTCTCAAAGTCCAACCTTATGTCCCTGTCGTGAGAGGTGGAAACAGGTAAGGCCGGCCAGCAGGGCTCTGGTGAAGCTGTATAGGCCAATCCCCTGTACAGAGGATACAATGGTTTACAAAAACATTGATGAACTCCAACCAGACCATTGACTTTGGATGTTGGAGATGGGAGGACATGAATGGCCTATGCTTAATTGGGAGCTAAGGGCCTAAGAAGAAGAAGGCATTCTTTTTTACGGTGATTAGGGATAGTCAAAAGATATTGTTCTTGTAGGTAATGTTCATATTCAGCAAATGTAGATAGAAGGAAAGAAAAACACTTTTTTAATATTAAGTTTCAAGCAGATGATCAGTAAAGGAAATTGTTCTCCTATACTTTCAATTGGATGGTAAGCTCCAACAAAAACTGAGAAATCTAAAAAGATATGATTGATTTCTATTTAAAGATGAATACATTCTGAAGGGCTATGTGAATGCCAGCAATATATCCAGTTGATATTTTGCTTTTTCTCCTACCAAGTGATGCAAGCTGTTAGGAGTATTTGCAATTTGCTCCTTCTTGATGTATTGGCAACCAAGTTCATTAATTAGCGCTTTCAATATATTGTTGAGTAACCTGCTTCATATCCTAGCAACGTCAGTAATAAAGCTTTAATTTGCTTGTGTAATTATATCATTTAATCATTCACTGTGATATAGACCTTTTATTGTCAAAAGAGGTAACATTGGGGATAAACCTAATATAAAACCCAAATTGGTATTGATTAAAGCATCAGACTAATGTCTGCGTTACAATCGGTAAAGCGTTAAAGACATTGAATGAATTGCAGTGAAGGAATGTGTCCATCTGAACAATTACAGATTGGCAACAATGTGACCCCTCCAAGGGGACCACACCCTGTTATGGTTTGAAGGCTTGCGTGCCGCATTGGCCCGGAGAGTAATGCTGGCTGGAGTCAGGGTCTTATGTTTTGGTTCTTGGTAGGGTCACCCATGTCAAACAGGTCAAAGGGCAGAGGCTAGAATAAGAGTGGTCCACCAGTCCTCCAGGTGTTAGGGTTCAGCTCAGGACTAACAACTCTGATTCGTAAAACTAAATTGTTAAAGCAACAGCAATGAAGAATCTTTCCACATCTGAGTGTGACGGCATTCTGGAGTTTCCACCCGAGACTGACATGACTGACAATAATTACAACAGAGAGGAAGCTACTGACACAATGAAGGAAACCCTGACACCACCAGCAATGGAGGACCTTCATTTTGGCATATTGGGCAGTAAGTAAATACAGGATTGCTATATGTCAGCTCGAATTTACGAAAAGGGAATATATTGAGCTTTGAGCAAAATAAGAAGACATTGATACGCATTAAGCCCGGTGAGATACGTGGTGATAAAGAGCAGATATATTTTTCCACTCTGTTTTAGTTAAGTAGGTTTTGTGGAAGTATTTGAATGTTCACCCTCACTCCAGAAAAACGGTCCCAAGTTCCCACTGAACTACTAGACAGAAAATTCTTTCTCAGTTTTGGGAATTATTGGAACCTGCTGTATTTAGATAGACTATTTAAAAAAAAACTTCCCCATCCCTTAAGCTATAATGTTTATTTTTTTCCCCATTTTACATTATCCATCATAATATAATATTCAGCTAATCAATATTAGAGAAAACAATTACTTTGGCATATAGTGCTTGTAATACATTTCACCAACAGATTTTCTTTGGCAAATTACAATATTTGAATAGTGATAATAACCATTGTTAAAAATAGTTTGCCATGCAATAAGGTTCATTAGTTCAGACAATGCCATTTATACTGCATTTGCTCAGAAATAAGTAACATCTATAATTGTATTTAAGCTCAAGTCATCTCTATGAGCACCAATCACTTTTATATTGGTGGTTTGAATTCACTTTGTAGGCTGGGACATAATATAACATATAACAGTGAGTTCAGCAGGCTTGCATTTACAAGCCTGTAAAAAAAAATCCAGCAACTTTTGATGAGGAAAGATATATGCACAGAGTTGTGAACCACCATAAATAGCTGAACAATTTGCACTCTGCTGTTATTGCAAAAACGGAAGCTCACTATCAAGTTCCCATGAGCACAAAAAAATTGCTAGATTTAATCTGTGATTTCAAATGAATTTCACTGCAGTTATATAAAGGTTTTGTACTTAATGTCATAAGAACCTGTTTGATCTGACAGAAGGCAGCCTCGATGGCCCAGAGACAGAACAATTGAAGTTATGGATCCTCATCCACAGTGGCTGTAGATGTCCCAAAGTGCTTAGTTGTTACTTATTTTCTTATTCCTTTCCATTTCAATTTCATACTTTGAGTCTTGCCTTTCAAACACTGTTCTCCTTTTCCTTCATTGGATATTGTAATGTTTTGTAAACACCAAAGCATTAAACTAATTGAAAGGAAAACCAGTGAGCCAGGAGATGTAGGTCTAACATAATTATCATACGGCAGTGTCATGATGTATTCAATTCACATATATTATATTTATATTATATATAATTCACATGATTATATTTTACATATAACACATATTGAATCATTTAAAAAATGAATCATGCTTACTCAAACAATATATTTACTATACTTGCAATATTACTCAACTATTACTGAAATATTAAATACACAACACTCCTCCCTGTTTATCTACAAACTCCAACTCAATATACTGTACATGTATGTGTATACTGTATACTCTGGAACACCAGGAAGTGCTTCTGACAGTTTTGGACACCTTTCTTCTCCTTTTCTCAGCTTTATCTAGGGGTCTACTTTGATCCTTGCTTCTCTCCTACTCCCTATTACAATCACAAGTACAATCTTTTATGGAGTGGTGTAGGGCCAATGGCATGAACATGGGTGATGCCAACAGGCTCAATAAACTGATTAGAAAAGCTGGCTCTGTTATAGGAGTCAAATTAGACACACTAGAGACTGCAGTAGAACAAGGGGCCCTATAAAAAATCTTGAAAATTCTGGACAATGTTTCTCACCCTCTACATGCCACCTTGGCTGAACAGAGGAACACCTTTAGCAATAGACTAAGACAACTGTGCTGCTTCAAAAAGGTCATTCTTACCCTTGGCCATTAGGCTCTATAATGAGTCAACCTATAGCTAGGGATGTGATGACCACCTCTTGTTAGACTGTTTGAGGTAACTTACTTTTTATTCTTTCTTACTTCTCTTCTAATATTTGTATATCTGTATATCTATGCACCTGTAATGTTACTGTAACACTGTAATTTCCTTTGGGATCAATAAAGTAACTAACTATCTATCTATCTCAGTCTCACTCATGGTCCCTATCTCACTCACACTCTCATTCCTGCTCTATTTCTTTCTCATGTTTCTTCTCTCATTCAGAGATTTCTCTTGCTGTTGTAGTCGGTCCTCTGCTTTTGTCACTTTCATGATTCTTCTGTGCAGCATGATACTTCCTTGGTCCAATATGCTTTCCAACTAGAGGCCCGGAGACTGACACCAACAGCTGCTTGTCCTGTGTTGAGCAATTATTAATGGTGTACAGCATGGGGAGAGTTGTAGCATCTTCTAATATCTTTTTTAATTTGCTGTCAGTTGACTCTATTACAGGGAATGTGACATGAAAATAATAGATGGATATCCAACCAAGTTGTAGTTGTCTCCCCCAATTGGTTGTTGTTGTATTTCACTGTTATGCATGTCATTCACACAGAAGTTATCTTTTCTCCAATATAAATTATTAGGTGGATTTCTGCAGACTTCCATTCAGGATCTTTGAAATATCATTCAAATTCAGTTTGTGGAATGACTGAAACAGCCAAACAAGTGTTCAATTCCAATTTAGTTAATTTGACAATCACCTCTTTTGTAAGCCATATTCCTTGTCCATTATTTGTTTTCACATTGAAAAATCTCAAGGCTCCACAGTCTTGTGTCACTCTCATCATTACCAGATTTTTTAATCTAACGCATGCAGATTAGTGCTCTTCTTGAAACCACAAATTGAATTCCATCTTTTTTCTTTTCCCTGTGCTGTCCAATTATTTTTGTATACTCAACATGCTTTTATGTATGTGTCCTAGCTTTGTTGCATTTTCTGCAAGTTTCACTTTTAAACAGTCATTGGCCTGGTGTATATGAGCCCCTGCCACAATGGTAACAGTTTGTTTGGCCGGGATAGTTTCTATTTAGTGTTGAAATTTTGTTCACACTTACTTTCATTCCTGACAGCAACTCAAATGCATCTCTGTCTGCTGTTTCCATTGATACAGCTATTTTAAATGCTCTTTTAACTGTGATTTTTGCTTTAGTTAGGAGCCACTTTTGAATGCTTTCTTGTAAGATTCCACAAAGAATGAAAACTTTGTGCATCATTAAGTCCATCTCAGAACTGGCAATGCTCAGTCAACCCCTTCAATTCCTGTTGAAATGAATTCCCCTTCCTTTCGATTCCACTTATGAAAACTAAAGTGTTCTGCAATCAATGATGTTTTTGGTTCTAAATGTTCCTGCATTACTTTTGTGATATCAGCAAAGTTCATTTCAATTGGTTTGGTTAGAGCAGTCAAACATCTAAGCAAACTATGTGCCTTTAATCCCAACGCACTCAGTAAAACTGGCAGCTGCTTCTCATTGGTTGTTCCATTTGTCTTAAAATAGTGCTCAATTTGCTCAGTATCCAGGAGCTAGTAATCTGTTGCGTAACCTTTCTGATGTAGCCAGCATTTCTGCTTTTTTTCTGATTATTATCACCTGGTACTCATTGGTTATTCCTCTGTTTCTGCTTTTTTGTTCAATTCAATCGTATTTCATTCTGCGAAGAAAATGTGCTGATCTAAAATAACGTGTTGTGCTGTTTTTTTAACTCAGCTGTTTCTCATTGCATTCTTTTTTAAGCTCAAATGTTTCACTGTGCTTCAACAGATAAGTAGTCATCTCTGGTTTGATTAAAACATCACCACCGCTATGTTTCGTAAACTTCAAAACATTAAACTAACTGAAAGGAAAACAAGTGAACTGGGATGTGCAAGACCAACTTCATTTTTTATTTTAAGTGAGGTGTGCACTTATCACATGGTAGCATCATGATGTATTCAATTCATATATTTTTCCATATAACCCATAATGAATTATTTAAACAAATAAAGAATGTTTACTTAAACAATATATTTGCCATATTACTCAAATATTACTAAAATACTAAATACACAGTAGATTTGGCACTATTTTAGCTTTTCCTCCCACTTCATTTTCTCTGTTTTGTTTTTCTCTCATCTTTAAATTGAATGTTAATGAGATAGATTATTGGATCTGACATTCAGAAGCTCCTAGTTGAATTATTGACTTCATGACACCATTGTCATGTTGAAGTTCTTGTAATTTGTAGTTTAAAATGATATAATCTGGTAGATTGGATTAACAAAACCGAGTAAAGCTTATTTTGTGATTAACCACTCCAGGAAATACTGTTCTGTTGAAATTTAATTCAAGAAAATTATCAACAGAAGAAGAGTATTGGTTTGTAAAATCATGAGAAACATAGATAGGGTTGCTGGCAGAATCATTCTCGCAGGTAGAAATGCTAGTCTTTTTACTTTGAGGTGGTTAGAACAGGCTGCCAGAGTTAATACTGGAAACAGATATGATAGTGACATTTAAGAGACTGATATGTAGACGCATGAATATGGAGGAAATGGAGGCAGAAGAGATTAGTTTAAGCATTCAAATGTTGAAAGGCCTAGGCAGAGTAGACATAGAAAGGATGTTGCCCATGATGGGAGAGTCTAGGACATGAGGGCACAGCCTTAGGATAGAGGGGCGCCCTTTGAAAACAGAGATGAGGAGAATTTTTTTTTAGTTAAACGGTGGTGAATTTGTGGAATTTGTTGCCACTTGCAGCTCTGGAGGCCAGCTCATTGGGTGTATTTAAGGCAGAAGTTGTTAGGTTCTTGATTGGACATGGCATCAAAGGTTACGGGGTGAAAGCCGGGAATTGGGGTTGAGGAGGAGAAAATGAAATGGATCAGCTATGTTTGAATGGCAGAACAGACTCAATGGGCCAAATGGCCTAATTCTGCTCCTGTGTCTTATGGTCTTATGTTTGTGGAGACATCAGCAAGTCAGGTGACATCTATGGGGGTGGGGAAGAAATGTTGACATTTTGGGTGAAAACCTTGCATCAAGACCACTCTTGTGCTGTACAGTTCTATGTTTTATGTTCTGTTCCAGAGCAAAATAACATAAATGGTGGGTTTTCACTGGTTGTGTCACTTGTGGCTTTTCAAGGAGTGCCGTTAAACTGTTTGCCTTTCTTCAATGAGCAGGAACTAGGATGAATGCTTCGAAAATATTTTAGAAGTGAAACTATGTGGAATGTACTAAGCATTAGATAAGTGTACAATCATGAAATTAAGAAATATTTCAATGTACCCCTTCCCCACGAGTCATTTCAGTTACGTAAAGGTATGCTTTTCATTGCATTCCGCTGCTGTTAATCTTACAAAATCAGAAGTTTAAACTGCTTATTTTAATTATTAAACTGATTTACATTTGTGCAAATTTATATCCATACCAGTTCAACAACTAATTTTATATGGGAATAAACTGTGCTTCCATTCTATTGTACAATTGCACTAGTTAATGAAAAAAAATGTGCTCATGCAAACACATTTTGAAAGAATGTAGAAGTGTTTTCCAATCAATGCAATTTTAAGATCAATTGGCACCAATTATGTCCAGAATTAAAACTCTACCACATGTCTTTTTGTTGCTAAGATAATGATTTTCTTAGTTTTATTTAATTATTCCTAAAATTTAAGTGAACATAACCAAGACAAAGTACATTATTGTCTTTCATGTGTAATCATCTTCTTTGAGTTATAATAAACTGTTGGGTTGCATCAGTAAGGGCTGTGACCACTGAGATCAAGATTAGTAATATCTTGATAAGTATGGCATTCAAATTCTAAACAATGGTCTATTACTCAAGAGTCAATACATTTTAGACTATTTTAGCATCAAATGGAAAAAGAAGATCAATTTAAGGAACTGTAACATTTTGTATCTGATTTGATTTAACAGTAAATATTTACCTCCTGGGGCTGAAAGCACCAGTTAAACTAATTATTAGCTGCATATCCAATCAATATAATTAAATCTGGTATTTCATGCTATTTCAAACTACACATAAGTTGCACTTGGCTGTATTTTAATACCACAAATAGCACGATATTAATATCAATATATTTGCTGTGACTTTTTAAAAATAATTTGCAATATAAATTGGGAGCTGGAGTCTCGCTGAAACATTGTTACCCATCAAATTAATATTTCTTGAAAATAATTGAATCCTATCGATATCGAGCCAAGAGACAGTACTCAGCAAGCATATGCAGAAATTTTGCTCTTGAAAAATAAGCCAAGTAAGAATGTAGGCAACAACTCTATCCTAGGAAACTATGTAGGTTTTTAAAAAAATGAAAGATCTTTCAAACTTACAGTAAAATTAATTGATTTAAAGACTTATTGCTGTGAGATTTGCCTTTGAGACCCAAGTGTGAATGTTTTCCAAATTCAAGGGTTGAAAAGGATGGTTCACTCACTGGATATTGCTGCAACTTGACTATGATAACTTCAGCATTTCTCTACTTCCTAAACCCTCAAATTATTCTTAGGACCATTCCATCAGTTTAAAAGCTTTTATGAACATTCATTTCTTGCTTCTTTCTCTGCAACCAAGAATCCCCTTTTTTTAACAAAATAATTCTGGAAATAGTTGGAAAAGTCTTGAACCCAATCGTATTTTGCTTCCGACTTTTCCAATTGAAATCTTAAATGGCTTTTCAGCTCTCTTTATAGACCTGTGTTTCTGACCATCCTTCAGACTTACTCACTTGTTGCACAAAAATGCCCTCATTCATACCATGGAGTCAGATTTTACAACTGACATGATTATGTGTCCTTGATTCAGAGGTCAGATTCTATCCACTCTTCCAGGAACAGTGGCAAGTTCCTGTCTTGGACCTGGTGTCTAGTTCTGATTGTTCAATGCCCAAATAAAAGACCTCTTGAGTGAGGATCTCAGCCAAAAAAAATGTACGGTGTAGAATTCCATATGGCACAGCATGGACTTCCAATCTTACTGACAGAACACTTAGACAAGTAGTCCTGGAAATTATAGAACCAGAGTCTTGCAAGCCAATCAATTTATTACATTTTTGCTGAATAGTTATTTCACATTAAAACTGAAAGTAAAACAGTTTCATTGGAATTCGCAGAAAATCCCAAAATGTTCTGCAGCTAATAAACTGCTTTGGAAGTGTCATCTTTGTTGTAATGTAGGGAAGCAACAGTGAAAAAGCTCCCACAAGCAAAGGTGATAATTACTGGGTAGTTTTTTTTTTAAGTTGGCCAGAAAACAAGTGAACGTTTCCAACTCGCCCCACACTGCACCTGCAAAAAACACCCACAAACCTCGCAGCCATTCTTCAAAATAGTGCAATGGAATCTTTTATGACCGAGTAAGAATATGCACGGGAGCAACCCATACAAAATTTTGGAACACAACTCAGAGGTCAGGCAGCATCCATGGAGAGGAATAAACAGTCAATGCTTCAGGCCGAGAACATTCATCAGGACCCAGGATCTCGATCTATTCTCATATCAACAGTAGAACCTCCAACATGGTGGTACTCTGTCAGCATTCCACTGAAGCATCAACCTTGATTTTTATGTTCAGGTGTCAAGGATGAAGCTTAAACGAATAATTTATTGTAGATTCATATCATTTCAGTGATACAAAACAGTTAACAGAATGGCATTCTCAACTTGGGTATTATTGGTGGTTGCATTAACTTATCATCATCATGTTCTTTGAAATCTACGGTACTACCTAATTATTTCTATTCCTGAAGGTCAGGGATGCAATTTCTAAGTTGAAATTTACTTTTCACTTTTAAATATTGTGTGCAATTACGCATGGGTTGTCCTTAACTATCCACATTCTACCAACTTATATGAAAACCTATTAGAATGCAGCCTAGAGGTGACAGCAGTATAAATGGACCAAAAAAAACAATGAACACATCCTAACAATTGTGCTCCCCTGATGTCGCAAATCAAATTTTTCATCAAAAATCACATACAAGAAACTATAGGCCATTTTCCCGCAAGTGTGTTTAAATGGATACATTCTCTATTTAACTAATTGTAAGTTGGTCCAGAATTGCAGTCAGCATAGTTCAGCTTTGCCGTTGTTGGATTAGCTAACCTTGCTTTGCTTGATGATGCTTTTCCTAGTCAAATCTGTTCAGAAGCTATGCATATCCCTGCTTTATATGCAGCTTCGCACTATATGCTCCAAATATCTGGAAGCAGTGTGATTAATTAACATCTAATTCATGAACCCTGAATGTATTGAAAGTTCTCAGGAACCAATTAACTTGCTGTGAACCTATAGCATGGAGAACTATAGATGAGCTTTTATCAACAAGAATTCTAAATATATTCCGACACTCAGAGCCATGAACCTTCATAAGCACAGTCATCGCTCTGTTGGTGCAGGTGGATACATTTAAAGTGTGCTTCCTTGAATGGTAACAGTGTGAAGAGCTTAAAACAGTTGTCATACAGAGTATGCGAGGGGAAACTTGAAGGGAACAGTTGAAAATATAAGGCAAACTTTCATTTATTGCTATGTGAAAAATGGATCGATTAGACAACCATTTAAACCTATATGATTATCATGTACTTTGAGGGTGTGGACGAGGGTATAAAATGAATGAGCAAGCTACTGCTGTCTATTTACCACATTGGAAGAAATACGAAAACCCATTCCTATGCTTGATATTGAAGTAAAATGTTACAAAGACATACCCTGCCCTTTAACTCATTGCTATGACCTATTTTTACAATGGCTAACAATGTCCAAAGATAAAAATGTTGCTGCTGATTTCTAATGCACATTTTTAACACTAATGTATCACTATTAATCACATAGAAATGAAATATCATGCTATCATTACTATTACCGGTAAATGAATTGGAGAACTATGCATTGTGACTTAAACTTATTTGCAATTAGAGTTCTTCCCTGAGTTCCTCTGGTACATGCTTTTGTTCTGGTTTTAGGAAATTCTACTGCTTATTCATGTGTTCAATCAGTCATAGTAACCAGGTGGCATCTTGGGTAGCTCCTGGTTAGAGAGACCAGCAGCAAAGCCCACTTAAACTGCCACTTGCAGGAAGTCTGGCATTCATATACCAATGAGGTTAGAGGCTGCTTAACTTTTGAGATCAAACATTTCAGGTATTACCAGATCAATACTACTAGATGCAAGCTCGGAAAAGCACAATGACATTTATGAACACTATTTCCATTGATTTTCTTGATGAATTATTACAAGCACTTACAGCACAGAAGCTGACAATTCTTCTCAAAAGATCTATTATGCTCCTCACAAGCCCCTTTCCACCAATCTTCATCTATTCGAACAAACACTTTCTTCTAACCCTTTTTCCCATATGTGTTCAAACATGCTCTTCTTAAATAATTCTATGCTGTTAGCCTCAACTATTCTTTTAGGTATCAAGTTTTATTTCATAAACATGTCATAGCTTGTCCCATAATTTTTATATGTAAATAATAGCGCCATGTTATTTCTTCACCCCTGTGCCCCACCTCCCCACCACACCACAGCATAGGTATTTTTGTGTCCATTCTCATTGTGAGCTTCTCTATTCTGACTTTCCATGTGTTTTTTTTTTGTTTATTTACTTAATCCACATGCACATTTTTCCCTAGATTTGCCTCAGTTTCTGGTTCTTCTCATTCTTCTGTTTTGAATTGCCTGCATCATAGTTGCTCGCTACCACAGTTCATAATTTTGACAGGAAACAGGCAATATTGCTGTAACCTGCCTGGAGAGGAAAGATAAGCAGAGTAGGCTACTGAACTAGATTTGTGGGCTGGTAGCAGAAGGCCCATTGATCCGAAGATGTGTTCAAGTCCCGCTGTGACTGCTGGGGAAACTTGATTCTAAATTGGTGATGAGGAAGCTACAAATGTGTTGTAAAAGACCATTTGGTTCTGTAATATCCATCAGGGAAGTGAACCAGTCGCCCACACCCATTGCGGTTGCTATTTGTTTATTTTTCTATTCTCTATCTCTCTATGCATTTGTTTGTTTGTTTGTTTGTTTGCTTATTTAAATGCAACATGAAACAGGCCTTCCAGCCCAATGAGCTGCACCCTCCAGCAATCCACCTATTAAACCCTCGCCTAATAACCGTACAGTTTACAATGAACAATTAACACACTAATCTGCGTATCTTTGGACTGTGGGAGGGAATGGGAGCACCTAGAGGAAACCCACACACTAACACAAAGGACATACAAACTTCTTACAGATGAATTTGGAATTGAGCTCTGAACTCCAACGCCCTGAGCTGCAATGGTGCTGTGCTAATCGGTACACTACTGTGGTGCACACTCTCAAGAGGGCCAGGCATTTCTTCCGTAACACTAGGTACAGGCGCAATCTCAGCACCTGACGACACTCGGTGCCCACGTACTTTGGGTTCACACATACTAAGGTGGTCAACAGGATGTGAGTAACATTGGATATACTTTTGCCCCCATTATCAGGAAACTTGTGTAATATAACCTGTCAAATTCACTCTATCTTCAACCACCAGATAAACTTAAACTGGAAAACATTCCAAGTAATTACCGAGGTAGAGGATGAGGAAAAGCCCCCTTCACCAAATCCAATAGCCCTGAAAGCAAATCACACCCGATGACCAAGACCTTCCCAGTTATTGACAGAAATCATTGTTTGTGTCAGCCCAGTTTTTGTTTAACCTTCCCAGTCTGCTCCAGATAATTCCTGTTACATGCCTCAGCCACTCCAAGCCAGATCCCCAAAATCTTCAGGTAGTGAAAATAGATGGTGAAGAGGATGTTGGATCAGTCGATCAGTTACCGAAGAGCATGGCCTCACTCTTCCTGAAGTTACTCTGACCTGCACATGCCAACTTAAGTAGGTCACAGATGACCATGAATCCGAGCAGAAATCTGTGACACTGTCCATGCACAGAAAGGTTTTGACGTGCGCCTCAACTGCCTGCAATGTCGCTCCTCTTACACTCACATCCTTGCAGATCGATTAGGCAAAGGGTTCTTTGCAGCACACAAAAAAGACAGAGAGTCAAAACCTTGCCTGAGCCCAGACTAGAAGGGAAAACAATCTGTCTCTCATCCATTGATTAGGACTGCACTACAGCTATCTGTGTGAGTAATTGGATATAATTTATGATTTCTTCCCCAAAACCCATTTTGGACAGCTTTTCTATTGTGCAGAAGATACAGACCCTGAAAACACTTACATCTAGGTGCAAAAGCAGCTTCTATTCTGCTGTTATAAAACCATTGAATGATCCCCCTAGTACACTACGATGGACACTTGACCTCACCTTATACCTTGTTATGTCCTTTCAACCTCTCATTAAGGTGATCAGAGGTTCCCACCTGCTTCAAAAGGGCAGCAAACATTCTAATGCCCAAGAAGAGCAGAAAGAGTTGCCTCAATGACCATTGCCCAGACGCATACATGTCTACCACAATGAAGAGCTTCAAGAAGTTGGTTATGGTTAGAATTAACTCCTGCCGCAGCGAGGACCAAGACCAGGCCCTGCTACAATTTGCCTCTTGTCACAGCAAGTCTACAACAGATGCAATCTCACTGTCTTCACTCTACCTTGGAGCATCTGGACAACCACAAGGCATACGTCAGGCTATTGTTTACTGATTACAGCTCAGCAGCCAAATACCAATATACAAGCTTCAGAACCTAGTCCGCTGTACCCCCTTCTCCAACTGGATCCTCAAGTTCCTTATTGGGAGGCCGTAGTCAGTGCAGATGGGTAATAACATCTCCTGCTTGCTGACAATCAACATAGGTATGCCCGAGGAAGTGTGCTTATCCCACTGCCCTATTCTATCTACACTTATGACTGTGCAACTAAAGACAGCTCAAATTGCATCTATAAATTCACCAATGATGCCGCTGGTGTTGGAAGATTCACAGCTGGTGATGAGGAGGCTTCAAGGAGTGGAATAGATTGGCTGTTGCAACAATAGAGTGTTGTTACTTACATTCAATGCCACTAAGACAAAGGAAATGGTTGTATACTTCAGAAAGGGGAAGACAGGAAACACACACACCAGTCCTCTTTGAAGGATTAGTGGTGAGTTGCTTCAAGTTCTTGGGCAAAATCATCTCAGGGGATGTGTTCTGGGCCCAATACATTGATGCAATCATGAAGAAGGCACGCCAGTGGCTCTACTTTGTCAGGAGTTTGAGGAGATTTGGAATGTCTAAAAAGATATATAAATTTCCACAAATGTATGCTGAAGAGCATTCTGGCTGGCTGCATCACTGCCTGACTTAGAGGCTATTGAGGATTATAGAGTCAGCCAGCTCCATCACAGGCACATGATTCCCTACCCTCGAGGACATTTTCAGAGGCAGTGCCTCAAGAAGGGAGCATTCATCACTAATGACCCTCATCATCTGGAACATGCTCTCTTCTCATTAGTACTGTTGGGTAGAAGGTACAGAAACCTGAAGTCACACATAAATGATTTAGGAACAGCTGCTTTCCCTCTGCCTTCAGGTTTATGGTTGATCCAAGAACCCATAAACACTATTTCATTATTCCTTCTTTTACTCTATTTATTGATTTTAATAACTGAGAGATTTTTACGTCTTTGTACTGTATTGCTGTGGTATGTCAGTGAAAACAAATTCCGATTCTGATTCATCTTATTGTACGCTTGCCCTGCACTATGCCTGTAGTAGTTTATTCCGCATTCTTTTATCATTTTACATTGTACTACCTCAATGCACAATGCCCTGTTGTAGTGAAATAATCTGTATGGAAGCCACACCAAACAAACTTTTTCACTGTACCATCATTACAATAGACAATAGACAATAGGTGCAGAAGTAGACCCTTCGGCCCTTCGAGTCTGCACTGCCATTTTGAGATCATGGCTGATCAATTACTATCAATACCCGGTTCCTGTCTTGTACCCATATCCCTTGATTCCCCTATCCATAAGATACCTATCTAGCTCCTTCTTGAAAGCATCCAGAGAATTGGCCTCCACTACCTTTCGAGGCAGTGCATTCCAGACCCCCACAACTCGCTGGGAGAAGAAGTTTTTCCTTAACTCTGTCCTAAATGACCTACCCCTTATTCTCAAACCATGCCCTCTGGTACTGGACTCTCCCAGCATCTGGAACATATTTCCTGCCTCTATCTTGTCCAATCCCTTAATAATCTTATATGTTGCAATCAGATCCCCTCTCAATCTCCTTAATTCCAGCGTGTACAAGCCCAGTCTCTCTAACCTCTTTGCGTAAGACAGTCCAGATATCCCAGGAATTAACCTTGTGAATCTACGCTGCACTTCCTCTACAGCCAGGATGTCCTTCCTTAACCCTGGAGACTAAAACTGTACACAATACTCCAGGTGTGGTCTCACCAGGGCTCTGTACAAATGCAAGAGGATTTCCTTGCTCTTGTACTCAATTCCCTTTGTAATAAAGGCCAACATTCCATTAGCCTTCTTCACTGCCTGCTGCACTTGCTCATTCACCTTCAGTGACTGATGAACAAGGACTCCTAGATCTCTTTGTATTTCTCCCTTACCTAACTTTACACAGTTCAGATAATAATCTACCTTCCTGTTCTTACTCCCAAAGTGGATAACCTCACACTTATTCACATTAAACATCATCTGCCAAGTATCTGCCCACTCACCCAGCCTATCCAAGTCACCCTGAATTCTCCTAACATCCTCATCACATGTCACACTGTCACCCAGCTTAGTATCATCAGCAAATTTGCTGATGTTATTTTCAATGCCTTCATCCAAATCGTTGACATAAATTGTAAACAGCTGTGGTCCCAATACCGAGCCCTGTGGCACCCCACTAGTCACCACCTGCCATTCCGAGAAACACCCATTCACCGCTACCCTTTGCTTTCTATCTGCCAACCAGTTTTCTATCCATGTCAATGTCTTCCCCCCAATGCCATGAACTTTGATTTTACCCACCAATCTCCTATGTGGGACCTTATCAAATGCCTTCTGAAAATCGAGGTACACTACATCCACTGGATCTCCCCCATCTAACTTCCTGGTTACATCCTCGAAAAACTCCAACAGATTAGTCAAGCATGATTTACCCTTGGTAAATCCATGCTGGCTCAGCCCAATCCTATCACTGCTATCTAGATATGCCACTATTTCATCCTTAATAATGGACTCTAGCATCTTCCCCACCACCGATGTCAGGCTGACAGGTCGATAGTTCTCTTTTTTCTCCCTCCCTCCTTTCTTAAAAAGTGGGATAACATTAGCCATTCTCCAATCCTCAGGAACTGATCCTGAATCTAAGGAACATTGGAAAATGATTACCAATGCATCCGCAATTTCCAGAGCCACCTCCTTTAGTACCCTAGGATGCAGACCATCTGGACCTGGGGATTTGTAAGCCTTCAGTCCCATCAGTCTTCTCATCACCGTTTCCTTCCTAATGTCAATCTGTTTCATTTCCTCTGTTACCCTATGTCCTTGGCCCATCCATACATCTGGGAGATTGCTTGTGTCTTCCTTAGTGAAAACAGATCTAAAGTACTCATTAAATTCTTCTGCCATTTCTCTGTTTCCCATAACAATTTCACCCAATTCATTCTTCAAGGGCCCAACATTGTTCTTAACTATCTTCTTTCTCTTCACATACCTAAAAAAGCTTTTGCTATCTTCCTTTATATTCCTGGCTAGCTTGCGTTCGTACCTCATTTTTTCTCCCCTTATTGTCTTTTTAGTTAAGTTCTGTTGTTCCTTAAAAACTTCCCAATCATCTGTCCTCCCACTCATCTTAGCTCTGTCATACTTCCTTTTTTTTTAATGCTATGCAATCGCTGACTTCCTTTGTCAACCACTGTGGCCCCTTTCCCCCCTTTGAATTCTTCCTTCTCTGGGGGATGAACTGATTTTGCACCTTGTGCATTATTCCCAAGAATACCTGCCATTGCTGTTCCACTGTCTTTTCTGCTAGGCTATCCGTCCAGTCAACTTTGGCCAGCTCCTCCCTCATGGCTCCATAGTTTCCCCTGTTCAACTGCAACACTGACACCTCCGAGCTGCCCTTATCCTTCTCAAATTGCAGTTAAAAACTTATCATATTATGATCACTACCTCCTAATGGCTCCTTTACTGCAAGATCGCTTATCAAATCCTGTTCATTACATAACACTAAATCCAGAATAGTCTTGTCCCTGGTCAGCTCTCGTACAAGCTGTTCCAAGAATGCATCCCGTAGGCACTCTACAAACTCCCTATCCTGTGGTCCAGCACCAACCTGATTCTCCCAGTTCACCTGCATGTTGAAATCCCCCATAACTACTGCGACATTAACTTTGCCACATGCCAATGTTAACTCCCTATTCAACTTGCACCCAATATCCATGCTACTGTTTGGTGGCCTGTAGACGACACCCATTTGGGTCCTTTTGCCCTTACTGTTCCTCAATTCTATCCACACAGACTCTACTTCTCCTGACCCTATGTCCCCCCTTGCAAAGGACTGAATCTCATTCTTCACCAACAGGGCCACCCCACCCCCTCTGCCCACATTTCTGTCCCTACGATAGCACGTATACCCTTGAACATTCATTTCCCAGGTCTGATCTCCCTGCAGCCATGTCTCTGTTATCCCAACAACATCATAGTTACAACAACATACATGTGAGAATGTTAAACCAATTTCCCAATTATTCACCAAACTAAAGAGCAGAACCGTAGTAAATGTATTAATTGTTAAAAGCACAATTAACCAGAAAAGATAAACAGCCAGGGAAGAAAAACAGCAAGGACTACCAAAAGGAATAAAATGAATATAAATCCTGATCACTTTCTAAAGCAAACATAAATACTTAAGTAAAAATACAAATAGAAATAATATTTTCTCTTTCTTTTTCTATATACAATGATATTAAAATGGAAATTTAAAATATAGAGGCAACATTTTAATAAAAATGGAGAAAGTGTAACAAAAGCCTGACCAGAAGGCAGGAGATCTGTTAGAGCAGAAGAGTACTTGGATCTCAATCAAGAAAGTAGATGTCTCACCATGAAAGCAGAAAAACAGTTTTTGCAGTTAAGTGGGATTCAACTGCTTAGCAATATGGAATCTCTTGTAAAGACTGGCTACAAGAGTTTGTGAAATAAATTATGTCAATGCTGGGATAGCCAACAATCTCTGAACTATATTTATAGTGGTAGTTCAAAAATGTTGGCGATGAGCTACCATTTTAGGTGCCAGTTGGGTTAAGATTACCAGAATTCAGCAAAAAATAATCACAAACAGCAACTAGTGAACAGATCTCAAGGGAAAAGCTCGCTCCAATTATCCCCTCAGGGACTATTAATTTATTCAATAGTTCCAGACTGTTTTGGAGTTTATAGTAAACTTACAAAGGCCAATGAATCAGATATTACCTTCATCAAAATTAAGAGATGAATATTGAATATAAAGATGAGAAATCTGATCAAATTTGTTGAATGTCCTGACTTAGAAAAATGTCTTAGTAAATAGTGAGTAAATTTATTTAGTGTTTATCCTTCATTTAAGATTTAATGATGGTTGGAGAGGTTTATCGTTGTTTAATTATTTGTCCATAGCAGAAAGATGGCACTATCAACACATTAATCTTTTGGATGTAGATATTCTTTTGTTCTGCTTCCTGCAAACTGTGTCCTGTCTTACCAAGCTACAGAATTTAAAAGTAGGCAAAACTAGGTCACTTTATTCTCATGACTAGTGAAATTAAGATTAACTATAATCAGGAGTTATGCCATAGATTACTTCCATGGATTCTATTTTTCAAATAGTTACAAAATAGACTTATCATCAATACTAAATATAAATCCCTTTGAACTCCTTCCTTGCTACATTACATTGGATAGAATTAAATTCTATTTCTAAGATCAACCAGACATCAGCTTGCTAAAATTGAAAACCAACAGGGACTAAATCATGCCATCATGCATTTACATTTACTGTTACTCAAACTTGAGTAGTTACAGCTGGGATTAATAGTGTGGTTATTGCTACTGTTGTTGACAAGTTATTATTCCCAGCAGTAATTGCTGCAATCATTACACTTCAAATTAGACTTCAAAGATCACGGTACTTAATTAAAATAGCAACTGATATAAGAGTAAAGTAAGAGTTCTTGCTTTCTGATTATAGAAAAAATTGTTTCTCATTCATATACACCAACAGTTTTGGGTGCTCCAGAGTCTTCTTCTGCTTTTTTACTGCCTTTTGCAAGATAGCTTAGAAGAAAATTAAGTGAATAAGGAGCAAATGGGAAGGTAAAATTGTAAAGAAGTGTACATAAATTCACAAGTAAAAAAAGGGATGTCTGCAATAAACCCATTTTACTTTACTGTATCTTCTATTATGTCTCATTAAGTGAATAAAGATGCAAGGGAATGGTGGGAGAAGACATTTTGTATGTTCTCTAAAAAAGTGGGAAACAGTTAAAATTTAGGAGCCTGACTTTTATGGTTGAAAAATTAGGGCTTAATATCCTAATGTAGCCAAAATGCACAATTCAACATTGAATTCAAAATGAGACATAAAGAAAAAAACTTTGCTGTAGTTCGAAGATGCAAGATTCGTGGTTCATTTATTATCAAAGTATGTAGGTCATATACAACGCTAAGATTCGTCTTCCCACAGACAGCCACAAAGCAAAGAAAGCCATGGAACCTGTTCAAAGAAAGACATGAAACCCCCAAAGCACTAAATTGAAATAAAAAAATGAAGCAACCAGAAACCAGAAGTGTATAATAACACACATCATGACATAAACTACAGTCCACAGGACACGTTGCTTAAAACTTGCCTAGGACCATGGTCTCTGGCATCATCCTCTGGCAGCAATAAGCAACAGGGTGGGAGAGTCCCATCAAATGCAGGCACCTTCCTCCGAAAGCAGCAAGTGTGAGTAAGAGAGAGACCAGTCACTCACAGGCAGACGGCGCTAAACACCCTCTTGCCTTCCGCTCTCGTCCTCATTGATTTTAATCTTCCTCGATGCTTTAATCAGTGAAATCTATGACAAGTGGAGTCGATCATGGGCTCATACACCGTCTCCAGACTTCTTGGCCTCCAGGCCACACATTTCGCTTGAAACCTCACCAAACTCCCTCGGAGAGAGCAAAGCGCCAGATTGCTTAATTTTGCCCAAAAACACACCATCAAACTGTAGATCACAGGCTCAAGTAGTAGCTGAGTCATATTTGAAAGAGGAAGACACCTTTGGTTACGTCGTTCGCTGGTGCCATCTTCTTGTACACTTGCAAAGAAATATGTTTACTTTTCCAATATTTAGTTTATTAGTTAATGCCATCAGTCTCCATCCATCTGCATTTGTAGCTACTAAATTGCTCCTCATAACATTTTGCGACAATAATGCTTCTAACAATTTAAGGTTGTATTAATTTTCTCCATAGTGTTCTCTATGCAGTGGGTTGATTCTGGAAGAAGCAGGGATCCAATGCTAATTTGTGCTTTCTACATGAACAGGGACCCTAAATGTGAATAAAGAGAACATATTTTAAACAATGATAAATGGCTATTTCTTCCATTCAGTCAGTCAAACAAGCAATCTCATATGATCAAACAAGCTTCTCAGAGGCCATAATCACCTGTGACAAATGAAACTTACCCAACATGGAAGATTTCATTTTTCAGGAACCGGAGAGGTTCCTTTGAATGATCGTGAGGAACCCGTAGGCATTACAGATTTAGGACACCTTCACACTCAATCAGTTTAACTGTATTTTATTATGACATTATTTCAGGTTTTTTTCAGACTATCTTTCTTCATTCACATTTCTTCTGAGCTTACATTGATCCTAAGTAAGCCTGGTTCTTGAAGACTATCGTTGGAGCTAAAAGATTACGTCTTAGTATTATTTTGGCTACCTTCAAGAACACCAGAGTAAGGGATGAAATAACGTTCAGTTTTTATGGGGATCAAGGGATAGAAACTTTACACTGGCTGCTTGCAGAAGTTAAACATTCTGGTTTGCTTCTGAAATCTGGTTTCAGATTTCAGAAAATGACCAAGGCCATGTTAGTTTTCCCAAAACTCCAAATGCAGATGTACCAATAGTTCAATGGTTCCATTTAAGATCAGAGAAATGTACATCCTGAAATTCTTGCTCTTCGCAGACATCCATGAAAACAGAAGAATTCCCCAAAGAATGAATGACAGTAAAACGTTAGAACCCCAAAGTACCCCCTCCCTCGCACAAGCAGCAGCAAAGCAATGACCCTCCCCCACCCCGTTCACTTCCTTAAAAAAAACACCAGCGCCCTCCACCTGTCAAGAAAGCAATTACAAAGACTCCCAGAAAGAGCAGAAAGTACAGCAAAAATTAATCGTTCATCCAACAACTCGACATACTACAGGCTCTCTCTCTCCCTGATAAAGGGCAGAAAGGTGAACCCTTCCACAGCGAGAGTGGAGACATAACAAAACAACTCGCTAATTTGTAATGATAAAATGTGTTGCGTCATTTTTTTTCGCGTTCACCGACTGAAGAATCGTCAACAAACTCTCCCCCACCAACGAGAGAGAGAGAGAGAGAGAGAGAGAGAGAGCGAGTGCATGATTCACCAAGTATATAGCATCCAACAACTGATCCTCTGATCCCAATGTTCCATTTTCTCCCATGGTGCTTTAGTCCATGGCACCGGCATAGAATCAGCCCATCCACAGCACCACAAAGCCTTGAATTCCCAAAGGCGCCCTCATCTTCTAGGCCGCATCCTTGCAATTTCAAAAAGCAACCCGTCATGAGCCCCCTGGAGTGGGATCCACCACCGCAAAGAACTGAAATCTGAGTGTAACTCCAGGTCAGGGTCTTCAACAGATCCCCGTTCAGCCTGAAAAGGAAAAAGACATCAAAGGTAGAAATTACGCTGTTTCCACTGATGAGCTCGAAGGAGTCACTGTTAAGTGCCATCATAGCTCTGCCCCATAGAGTTGTGCTCTTTATTTAAAAATTAGCAACCTAAAATCTGATTTGCTTCTCAGTAGAAACTTTGAACTAGTTTTGCACTTGATTGAGTAATCATTTGCCTCCTTCAAGTCCCCGTTCTAAATGTGCTAACCTATTAAAGTTCCACTATACAGAATGAATAAGTGGAGAGTTTTTCTTTTTTTTTTGCTTATTTGTTTATCCAGATCAAATAATATGTTCCAGACATTCATCTGGATCAAACCTGTGATGTGATTTATATTTGTTGTTGTACTGGGCTGTGTTAATTCCAGATCATTAAACTCAGTGGAGGAAATTGACTGCAAGAGATTAAGGTATTAATACTTCTCTTCAATTTTTTAATTAATTTGTCATTTATTTCTATGACATCTTATTACTTTACCTAATTTTTAATTGTTTAAGATCTCTTTTAGTAATCTGTTTCATATGTTTTAATAGTTTAATTATTCTGCAGTAGCTTTGGAATGCATAAATACTTCTGAATGTCATCTTTAACAGAGAGCTCATCTGGAATTAAGGTTTATTAGGCTATTGATGCTTTCTTCACATTTTTGTAGTTCAGGTTTATTCTGTATCTCCCACCACCCTCACATAATAGAAATTACAAGTGAAAGGTTCAGCTATTTTTTGTAGGTACCCAGTAGTGACAGTGCAGCCTGCATTTTGCAGCAAGTTTGTCTTCAGAGATCCACACTAGTTAAGTGTGATTTCTTTTTAGGTAAGCAGCTATTAGCTTACTGCTGACATCGAATTCTCAACCATTAGCTTCAGATTTAATAATGGTGTTATTGAAACCCACCTATGCATTATGAATGAAAATAATGCAGAGCAATATTTCCAATACACAATCATTTAGAATATTATTTCCAACTCACACTCATTTTCTTAATTACCATCCATTAACCTACAGGATTTTAACAGTTATCCTTCCAACACAATAACTTTCCCCAAAGCAATGATATTGAATTTTTCCTGATTTTCTAATCTTTGTGATACTTTGCTTTTACAAAACTACATGTTTTGTCGAAGTAAACATTATCAGTCAATCTATCTTCAACCATTGGGACATTTCCTTAAATAACTCAATCAATTTAGTGAGCAGGATCTACATTTTCCAAAGCCAGATTAGCAGCCTTATCCATGTGATCATATATCACTTTCTATATAATGCATTTAACAGCTTTTCCACTACTGAAGTGAAACTAATGGTTCTGTTATTTTAAGAGTTAGGTTTGTTTCCTTTCCCAAATCACTGACTTACATAACTACCCTCTAATCCATGGGAACATTAATGAAAAAGAAATATTTGGGACAGAAATTAATATATGACCTTCCCCTCTTCCTTGAGGTGTGCAGGATTAATTACATTACGATCTGTAATAATGCATGAAAATAATTTGCAATATCCATTTGGTCTCTAAGAATGTAAATGTATTAAATGTGATTCCTCTTTGTTAGGAGATGGTAATAATATTTTTTATTTATATAGTCACTGAGAATTTCTTCTTGGTTCCACCCAGTCAGTCACTGTTGCTTTAGCAGGAAGCAGAAGTAGATCAGAAAACAAAACGTCCGTTGCTGTACTTGGACCTACAGTTGTCACCTCGGAGAACACAACAGGAAATTCCAAATAAAACCTTCATCATGGCAAAATACTTGTGCGTCTTTCAACAGGAAAGCCTGGAAATACTCAACAGATCAGGCAGTATCTGTGTAGAGAGAAAAGATCTAAAGTTTCAGTCCATGTTCAACATGTGAAATCAGCACATAGCAAGCTATCGGATGTTGTAACCTATCATTGTTTGGATAATTAGTTTCCAGGATGACATAGTCATAGAAAGTCCAGTGCAGAAACAGCACCTTCAGTTTATCTAATCCGTGCTGAACCATTTTGTGAGAAATAGACAATGTTTTTACAGAGTTTATTTTACTTCATATTTTCAGAATGTGGCTCTCATTGGCAAGGCCAGCATTTAAAGACCATTAAAGGTTGCTCTTTGAGGTCATCTGTGCATGTAGTGTATGTATTTTTCTCCCTAGAGTTTATACCTTCATAAGCTCCTGATCCACCATTATAATTCTGGGGAACAATGGATCACATACTCATTGCACTCTGTGAGCACCCTCTTAAGCAGAGTTAGGCATGTTGAGTACTTAGATGAGACACCACCTGGGATTATCAGGTGCAATGGACTCACTGCTCAGAGAATAATGATCCAGCCAAAGGACATAATTGATAGAATGATGATGATGTTGACTCAGGTCTGAGAGGCCAGTGTCGGGCATTTTCATGCCTTATAAGGTGCAGAACGAAAGACTGTGTGAGCACACAACTCCTCACACAAATTGATATAAACTAAATCATATCTTCAACATAAACAATTGAAGAGGCACTGCAGAAATGAATAATACATACACGTATGATGAGGCTATTTCTTCATCAAGTATATTTACATATAAACCAGAACATGTATTGATAAATATGAGAACAGTAAACCTTTAAGGTTATCTTCTTTGTAGTGCAAAGATCAAGTTTAAACAAATTAACGGTATTTTAAATCTTCAAAACAAATCTATCTGTAATTAACACACACAAAATGCTGGTGGAACACAGCAGGCCAGGCAGCATCTAAAGGGAGAAGCACTGTCGACATTTCGGGCTGAGACCCTTCATCAGGACTAACTGAAAGGAAAGCTAGTAAGAGATTTGAAAGTAGGAGGGGGAGGGGAAAATGATAGGAGAAGATGGAAGACCGATTCAGGAACATCTTCTTCCACTCTGCCATCTGATTCTTAAATGGACGTTGAATCCATGAACACCACCTCACTTATTTTTATTATTTCTCTTTTTGCACTATTTTTAATTTAAGTATTTAATATACATATATATACCTACTGTAACTGCTCTGCTTAATTTTTCTATATTGTACTGTTGCCGCTAAGTTAGCAAATTTCATGACATATGCTGGTGATATTAAACCTGATTTTCATTCTGATTCTGAAAATGTCTCACCTTTTAGAACACCACAGAATGTTTAAGACTATGGTTTACATTGAATACTAAAGTAGGGAGATTATATTTCAATGATGTAAGGCAATGATGATACCACATCTGGGGTATAAATGCACCGGAAGCACTTCCATACTTGTCCTACATTTTCTCATAAGACCACTCACCTATTTGGAATGGGTGGGTGATCTTTGACTGAAGGTAAGGGAGGCCAAGCTCTTATCTATTGAATAAGAGGTAACTGTACGATGCTAATATAGGTAAGTTCTTGATAAGAAAGGAAGTGTAAGTTTTCTACCAGTAGATGAGTTGAGCCCAAGATATTATTAAGTGTGGGAGGAGACTTGAATAAATGGCTTGCTCTTATTCCTAAGTTGTATATAAATCTAGTTTGAATTTGTTTGGTTTATGAAACACAGGAAGTTGTGGTACAAAGTTCCTGTATATGTGTGAGGAGACACAGGGAGGCGGGAATAGGAAGTGTTTGTTATTTGAGTAAAAATCAAAAGTAATCTATGGATGACTACCATTGTCATTAATCTTATACTTTTTGTAATGATTTCAGGGATGAGGTCATTTTCGACTTGCCTAATTTTACGAACATTTTTAAGTACAAGGGTGGTGATGATTATTAATGTTCATCATCACAAAAGAACCTGGAGATGCTAACTCTGTGGAGTATATGTAAGATTGGATATGAACATTAATTGTTGTCTTAAAGATTACTTTATGTAACTAAATACTCTCTGAACTGCAATGACATTTATAGAAATTTCTAAACAGCTTATGTACAAGGAACTTTTAGATGAAGAGGACACACTTCGTGTTTTGTATCTGCAGGTTCTGCAGATAGATTTTGGTGAATATTAAGAATTCAAGAGAACACATACTCCACAGTCTGTGGGCAGGGAAGTGGCAGATGCAATTTAATATGGATAAGTGTAAAGTTATGAGATTTGACAGAAGGATGGTACTATGGACAATGTATTAAAAGGATGCAGTGTTACAACAGGAAAAGATATTGTAGTTTTGGTTGACAGATCGTTAAAATCATTGGCACAATGTGCACAGGCAATTATAAAAGGGTATTGAATGTGTGAACATACTAATGGGGAAGTAGATTTGCATGATGGAACACTAAAATGTTGCCTGGCCATAAACAGACCAGATCTGAGATATACCACTATGGTGTCCAACTGAAAATTTTAAAGTAGAAAATAAGTTGCTTGTGTGTTTAGAAAGAACGTTATACTGTTAACAGCAGGACCCTTAAATGTGTTGATGTACAGAGGGATCCTAAGGTCCATGTCTACAACTTTACGAAAATGATTATGCAAATATTGTGGTAAAGAAGGCATATGGTATGCTTCCCTTCATTGGTTAGGGCATTAGGAAGTCATATTGTGATTTTATATTGGTCAGGTAGATTTAGAAAATTAGATGTAGTAGGCAGTAGGCAGTCCATTTCTTGGACTGAAAATGGCAAATATTAGAGGACATGCATTTAAGGTGAGAAGCAAAAAGGAGCTGTGCAGGGCAGCTTTTTCTTCCATAGAGGGTAGTAGGAGCCTGGAATATGCTGCCAAGTGTGCTAGAGGAAACAGATTTGAGAGTGACATTTAAATAATGGATGACAGAGAAGTTGAAATGTCCATGGCTTAAATGAAGGTTTAACATACCTTTTCAATATATAACTTGTGTGAGGGAAATATAGTTTTATCATTCAAAACTCTTTATTCTCATAGCTCAAAAGACACCTTAAAAAGTAATTTTTATCTACATTTATTTTTAAATAGTTACCTTATTTTAACTTGTGTAAAAATGAAAACAATGTTACTGTACTTAGTCTTTTCTATAACTTGACATGCAGTTAACTGTGAAGAATTAGAGGGTTATATGTTAGGAATTTGGATAAACTCAAACTGTGGCATGCTGGGAATTGTGAGCTATTTGTTTGAGTTATGGATGTTGAATTTCTTTAACAGTATGCATATAATCTCAAATCACCTTGGCTTCCCAGAGAGGTGCAATCCTCCAAAGAGAATTGTTACCAAACATATGCTAAACATAGAGATGTTACTATATTGGTAGCTAGAATCTTTGTATTATCTGTGAAATGTAGTTATTAACCATTTTGTATTATTAGATTTTATTTCTGCCTACTTCTTGTTTAGTGGTATAGAAGGCATTTGTCTTTGATTCTCCATATAGAACTCATAGAAATTAGCTTTTTGCTCTTCATCCTCCTCATCCAGAAGGTTTTGCTGTGGTATCCTTCACTCTGGTAGCGGGATCACAGATATAAAAGAAATCTATTTCTATTCTCACAGCTGTTGTCTGACCAGCTTGGTGTTTCTAACACTATGATTTTTGTTTTCATTTTAGATTTCCTTCACCTGCACTTTTCTTTTTGATTTTTTAACTTGCCATCAAGAAGTAGCATTGGCAATTGCGGACATGTTTGTCTGGTCTCTTAACTGTAGAATTCCCAAAGAAAATAAACAATTGTAGCTTTGAGAAATGGCTACACATTGAATATAACAATGAATGAAAACCTTTCCCAATCTTCAGTCGGTAAGCATGCTTGAAGGAAGTACTGATTGGACAACAAGTGGTACAGTAGTGCAATAGTAGATCAACAAACATTTGCAATCATCATCAATTAATAATTACCCAGGCTGGCAGGCTGAAGTGGAAAATGCTACTGTAATATTTTAGATTCAAACATTTTCATTGTTCATCTTGAACTTTTTAATATGATTCAAAAGATCCATAACCTCATTTCTTCTGCTTTTATAATTAGCACTACAGGATTTGAAAGCGAAAAGTAGGCAGTTCTTTAAATAAATTCAAGCTTTGTCTATGTCAGGTAAGCCAAAGATCCTGCAATTGCAGCAGAATAGCAAAAAATACCTGAAAAGATCTCAGTGGTTGCGATATGCCTGAAAATAAGCCAAAATGAAACACAGCCAACCCAGCTGGGTCTGGTTCCAGGAACTTAGCAAGGAGGCAATGTAAACCAAAGGGCATAATTCTATCTGGGGTAAAAAGAACAAGGAGATCTATGAGTGCAATATGTATAGTTCATTAAAAATGCAGCACAGTTTCAGAAAGTAGTTTACAAACAGTGGCAGAAAGGTTAGGACAAGGAAGTTGTGATAAAGATTTGTAAAACAATAGTTGAACAACAACTAAAATGTTTTGTCTAGTTCTAGGCATCATAATTTTGACCAATGAGGTGATGAATGTAAAACAGATTTCAGTTTTTATATTTATATTCCTCCTGTTTGCTAGCTTTACTGGAGAAGAATAGAGATGTGTTTTTACTTTCCAGTTAATTATCATAGACATGTTTTGCAGAGATAATGAAAAGAGGATAATGAGAAGTTTATGTTGTTGGACCTGGTATGAACCAAGCCAGACATTGTTTGAAGCTTTCAGTCTAATTTGCTGCAGTGACTCAGTGACTCAACCTTTACTTTTCAGTACCTAAATTTAAATCTTAATTTTGGCAATAAAAAGCACACAGAACGTAAATCGAGCTAGGTGACAGTCACATGCTGGTATTTTGCAAATCAAAATGACAACTATTTTAGAGATGAAAAGTGATTACAAAAATAAATGTCAGAAAATATAGATTTTTTAAGTCACTTACTAAAAGTTAATGAAATCTTCCTGTTACTTTGCTCATCTGCAAAAAATATTGCTTTCTCTGCAGTCACAATGATTTGAGTGGCCACATAGATGTCAACCATGATTCACAGCCAACAACATCCCTGTTACATTGAATGCTGTAAATACACTGTACCTGCCAGGAGAGCAATCTGATCTTGGCACCTTCCATGCAACCATTGTGTTCCAATGTGTCCAAAAACATAAAACAAGGCTTCACTTAAATTTACTTGGTGAAATACGTCAAGTAAATGAGTTCCTTCACCACCCCACTTCACCTTGCATTGTAATTAATTTCTGCTAAGTCTAACCATGAAGAACACACTGTAAAATTTTGGTTTCAATCTACACGTAGGATGCATTCTGTAATACGTGCATTGATAAGGCAGTGAAAAGATATCCTTCAACTGGGATAAGGCTGAACACCTAAACAAATCCTGTGAATTTCTTGCACTGACAATGAAGAAAAATAGACTTACAATTCATCCTTACATAAACATGGACTGTCAGCCAATTAACCAGAAACTGCTGGTGAGTGGTTTTCATGCACGCACACTGTTTTTCAGGTTGTACAATAAGCAACTCAGATACTAACTCTAACCATCACAAAAAACAACTAACCAAGCAACCTAACAACATTACTGACCTGGTTCCATTGTCAAGGTATGCTTTCCAATCATGATCCATGTTGTTTTTTTTAATCATTGCATCCAAAAAGGCAATGTAACAGCAGCAATGTCAAATGTATATTTCTTTTTGAATGATCTCACGGTCACATTGCCAAAATACTTTGAACATTTGGAAGCTTGCAATCCAGACTTGCATGATTCACAGGATATATGAAGCCCCAAATCAAGTCTGCACATCAATCCATCATCTGCACGTAACAAGTATATATTATGCTCCAGAATTTCCAGGTTAAAATAGATTAGAAGAATTTCCCCTCAAGTATCTTCCAATCAGAATATGCAAGCTAGATGGAAAGCCACATCTGGAGTATCTCACTATAAGAAGGATGCTGAGGCTTTGGGGAGGGTGCAGAAGAGTTTTACTAGGACGCTACATGGTTTGGAGGACATGTGCTATCATAACAGGCTGGATAAACTTGGGTTGTTTTCTCTGGAGCAGCGGAAGCTAAGCGGAGGTCTGGTAGGGTTTTATAAAATTATGAGAGGCATAGGTAGAGTAGACAGGGTGAATCTTTTTCCCTGGGTAGAAATGTCTAATACCAGAGGGCATTCATTGAAGGTGAGAGGGAGTAGGTTCAAAGGGGTGTGACGAGTAAATTTTTTACTCAGAGCATGGTGGATGCCCTGAATGCGCCTTCTTGTATGGTAGAAGTGGTAAATGCATTAGAGGCTTTTAAGAGATGTTTATGTAACACTTGCCCAACAGGCTGGTATATGTCTAGGGTGAAAAAATCCAGCCACTCTCCAACCCCGCCTCCCGTATATGCAGGTACTGTGGGAATCAAGTTAATGCCGGGTCGCACACACGATATCAAACTCACATCAGATACCGTTATGGAATACACTTTAAAGATTTTACTAAATGAATACTAACAATACCGGATATATGAAGGAAAAGAAAATAAAGTGAAAGGCGCCAAACTTATCAGAGTTCAGTCAGTTTAGTGCACATCGTTGGAGCTCAACCATTGAACCATTCGACCCCTCGTCGCTTTCCTCCGACCTCCACATCCTTGCACCCGGGACCACCCTGGTGGTCGACCGAGCAGTGCAGCACACGTCCACCTTCTTTGGCGTCTTCTTCCCGACTCCACGAAAAAACCGCGAAAACCCCGCTCCCAGACCCACAAGACAAAATAATATTTCCCCTTTGGTTAACAAATGAATACAATCCTGTTTATCAGCAATTCTAAAGTTAAACAACTGCGAGAGAAAGCACTTATCATAACAAATAAGTATTCCTACTAACAAAACAAAGAAGCCATTTTGATTAACATACGCAGTACATTGTACATTTAGATAGGCACATGTAGTTCATATTTACCTCAGTCAGCTCTACATTTCTTTTGTGTTCTCGCCCATTCTTTTTTGTTGCGGATTGACTGGCTAGGGGGTTTGGGTGACCTGTTAGTATTTGTGCAAGGGAGGGATTGAGATATTTCGTGTTTGTGAGTTTTTGTGGGTTTTTTTCTTTCATGTGAGGTGTGAGGGAGATTGATGTGTTTCTTTCAACCTCTTAAATAGTTTTCTGTATTCTTAGGCTATCTGGAGAAGACAACTTTCAGAGTTGTATTCTGCATACATACTTTGATGATAAAGTGAACCTTTAAACCTTTTGAACCTTTGAATATGAGGAATATGGAGGGATATGGACATTGTGTAGGTTGGAGTGATTACTTTTGAGGGGGGGAGTTGATTTACTTTTTAGCTGGTTCAGCATATCATTGTGGGCTGAAGGGCCTGTTCCTGTGCTGTATTGCTCTATGTTCTATGCTTTCCAAGTTCCAGCTGTACCATTGAACAGATATGAAGGTAACCCTTGCAAATACCTCATGCTCATGGTATAGTGGGTCCTGTAAATTATTGAGTCTGTAAGAGAAAAGACATATGTACGTGACACTTTTAAGTTAACTCTCAAGGCTTTTTTTGTTCTTGTGCTACCCTGATCAATTTATTCATCAAGTTAAAGAAGCATTTTATTTATCAAATGAAACAACTTTTGTCAGTCATTTTTATGAAGGTTTAGTTTTAAATAATTTCACTAGCATAATCCAAAACTTGTTGTCTACTTCATGTGCAAATGACATTTTGTATTAATTTTTGAATTATTATTAAATTTAACCTCTGTTTGTTAACTTTTTCTTAAGTTCTAATGACTGTCAGAAAAATATTTAAATACACCACTTTCCTGAAAGTGGCCATTCTATAAATTAAGAATAAGATGAAGAAGAATTTCACAGAGTTGTGTGTTTGAAAGTCTCTACATCAGAGTGTTTTGGGTTCCGACTCAGCCAATGTCATTGATTGTTTTCAAGGCTGACATAGACACACTTTGGCACTATGGGTGGGGGGGGTCAACGTTCCTTGATAACAGACGAGAAAGTGGAGCAGAAGCCATGTTTGGGTCAGCTATGAGCTTATTGAATGGTGAAATATGGCTTACTTGTGTTCTTATTTATTTTAAAACCAAAAAAATAGGAGCAGGAGTAGACCATTCCTTTGCTCGTACCTCCTCCACCATTCAATAAGATTACAGTTGATCATTTACCTCAGTTGATCATTTACCTTCATCTTGCTTGATTTTCTCATTATCCAATGATCAATCTCACTATCAACCTCAGTCTTGAATATACTCCGTGACTGCATCTCTCTCCTCAGCCCTCTTGGTTAGAGAATTCTGAAAATTCACTGCCTTCTGAGTGAAGGAATATATTTTTTATTTTTGTCCTGTGTTTGCCAACTCTTTGCTTTGAAACTGAGATTCCTGGCTCCATACACTCCAGCCAGAGGAAACATCAACCATGTAACTACCCTGTAAGATCTATAGGAATTTTGTGTTTAAATGAAAGCAATTAAGCTTGAAAGACTATGAACACAGTCCGTTTTATCTCTTCTTAAAGGGCATTTCTCCTCTTCCAGAAATCGTTACACTCCTTCATTTCATATAACTCCAAAATTTCTAAAACAATTTCTTTAGATCTCTTGTTTATTTCACTCCAGAATACATCTTTCACCTTAGGATTTAAAACTTTGAAAATGCAAGTAGGATGAAATCTGGCATGGATAGGGTATCAAGGGTATCAAAGGCTTTTTCCACTGAGGCTAAGGGAGAAAAAAAACCAGAGTACATGGGTTAAGGGTGAAGGGGAAAAGGTTTAAAGGGAACATGGGGGGGGGGGGGGGGCTTCTTCACACAGAGAGTGTTGGGAGTGTGGAATGAGCTGCCAGATGAAGGGGCAAATGCGGGCTCACTTTTAACATTTAAGAAAAACTTGGACAGGTACATGGATGAGAGGTGTATGGAGGGATATGGTCCAGGTGCAGGTCAGTGGGACCAGGCAGAAAAATGGCTCGGCACATCCAAGAAGGGCTGAAGGGCCTGTTTCTGTGATGTAATGTTCTATGGTTCTAAGATGCATTAAGCATGGAAGAAGCAGATGATGATTGTATAAGAAATACTAATAATGTAAGATGTAATAGTTGGAATGAATATAAGTTTTAGATGTTTTGAAATGCTTATATTTAAGTATATGCTGCATGCTAAGTAAAGTTGTTGAGTCAGTGGCATACATTGGATTAATGCAAACCAGAATCAGAATTAAATCAGGTTTATTATCACTGATATACAGTACAACATGAAATCTGTTGTTTTAAGGAGCAGTACATAGCAAAGACATAAAAATCTATAAATTACATAAATAAATAGTGCAAAAAATTAACAGTGAGGAAGTGTTTATAGGTTCATGGACCATTCAGAAATCTAATGGTGGATAGGAACATGTTATTCCTAAATTGTTGAGTGGAGGTCTCCAGACGCCTGTACCTCCTCCCTGAAGGCGCTAACAAGAAGAGGGCGTGTCCTGGATGGTGAGGGTCCCTAATGACGGATACCACCTTTCTGAGGCACTACGTCTTGAAGATATCCTCGAAGGTTGGGGGTGCAGGGGAGTGGATGTACTTTAGCCAAAAGGAATCTGTAAGGGTTTTTGGTAACATGCCAAACAAATCCCCTTAAACTCCTAATGCAGTAGAGCCATTGGTGTGCCTTCTTCGTAATTATATTAATATGACACACCCAGAATAGATCATCTGAAATTAGGTGCTGCTCACCCTTTCCATCACTGACCCCTCATTAACTACTAGTTTGCATTCTCCTCACTCCCCTTTCATGTATTACACAATCACTTTGTTATACTTGCCAACACTGAGTGTGGGGTTGTTGTATGCAAAGTTGTACACAATCTGGTACAAAAAGAAATATCGTCTCTCTGAGTTTTGGCAGCATTTTTTTTGTTCTAATTTCAAAATAAGGGTAAGATTGGAAAATGAATGGATGCAAAGTCAGGAACAGTTTATTGCTCAAAGTATTCTTTGGATTGTAGAAGCTTTAGTAACATTTATATATATGCTCTGGTGTATAGTGCAAGATTTAAATTCTGTATTCCGTAGCTATTGCAGGTTCAATATCCACATCTTACAAACTTATATCCTGAGCTTCAGCTAACTTTCTGAAAACACATTGGGAGTGGAGAATCTTGTTTGTATTCAGAACATATAAAAAAGATTTAAGCTTCTGAACTTTCCTTAATTCCAAATGTTTCAACAATCACTCATCTAAACACTGTCATAAATTCGGAATCTATGCTTCCACCATGCTGGATCACTAAAGTTAAAAAGTTTTCCCCTGATGTATCACGTTGAAGTGTTATGCGTGCAAGCCTTTGTTTTGAGTGACTAAATTCTCATCGACAACCATTACATTCAGATTCAGCAGCGCTACCTTTTAAAGCAGTAAGTGGAGATTTTTATGGCTCTCCATGGAGTCAGAAGCAGGTGGCCCTCATTCTGCATTGTGTATTTCCTATTTTACATTAGTATTTTGGTGTTGTCTGATTAAGAAACTGAAGCTTTGCAAGATAGCTGTAAGTTTAATTTGTTTTGTAGATGCCAAATCCATTTTCATTTGAATTTTCAGATGTTGCAATGTTGTTTTACCTGCTCTCTGCAAATTACCATACACATTCCCCAATAGGTATAATTAAGCGATTCTTGCTTAAAAGTTTTCCTGAATGTCTCTCAGAGATGTATTTGGCAACATTAGCACTTTATGTTTGAAAATGTTCTGGTATATTTATAAGATAGTACTTATAAACACATTTGCATATATTAAGATGAAAAATTCATTTAAATTGCAGTCATTTGCATTTCTTAAGCATATGGTATATCAGTGGAGGCCATTGGGCATGCCTTCATTAATTGAGTGTTGTTTCATCATTATCCCATTTTCATGCTGTGGTTCCCTGTGGCGGAGCCTTCTGTCCCTGAGGTTTCAGTGACAAGGGACAATATGTCCCCAAGGTGAAAATCTGGACAAAAGATTGCAGATTTACTCTCTAAGGAGTTGTAATTATTATTTTATCAGACTAAAAGAAATGTATGCTGCTCTTAGAAGATTATTAATCATTTCACTGATAGTATTCTGAAGTACTTCATCTTCCTGTGCAGCCCACACATGCTAAATACTTCAACATTAACTTTCAGCAGCCTACAGCTCTTAATTATGACAGGATTAGCATTTGCACAGAATTCTATAGATCAAGAAATGTTGTGTATGACAGATTTTGTGATGCTGTTTGTCAGAATTTGACATGTATATTAAAACATTATGACAGTGTGATTCATGGCAAGCTATTTTGAAAAAGTGCTATTTGCAGTTCATTTGTTTTCATTAGAACTAACCTTCTTATGTTCAAAGCTGTTCAGCAAGACATAAATGGTATCTTAAATTGATCTTATATTTTTACATAAAATATTCACTCTCTGACAATTAAAGCTTTTTTGAAGCACAAATCACAATTTTATTTGTACATAAATGTCTTTAACAACTGTCTGAAACTTAATTTGTCAAATACTTTTCTGCCTGCCTTAAAGTGACACAGGAACAGAAGTATTTTTGTGTTGAAAGTGCAAACAATTTTAACACAAATAGCCACATTATGTAGAAGTTAACTGATCTTTTAATCTTCAAATTATTAGGGAAGAATCAAGGTTGGTGGGGGTGGTTTGAAGGCTTAAAATCAAACCATTTGACATGATGCCGAAGTGATTTAAAAAGTCAATTGCTGCATATATGATATAATTCTTCAATTCTGTGTGAAAAGGGTCCTGGGGGAGGACTGTTGTTGAAGGAAGTAGTACCTTTATAGTAACAGAAGGATATAGTCTTCCTCATAGCCAAATTATCATCCTAAATAGATTCAGATTATTTCCAATGGTAGCTTTTGAACACGCAAAATTTAGGACCCATCTTTCTGAAGTAGGCAACACTGCCAATGCTGAAGGCAGGTGAATGCAGTGAATAAAGGTGAAATCTGAACGTGAAGGCCCTTCCATCACTTACTTATTTCCTGCCACACAGACCATTTCCACTAACAGCAGAAGAGAATTCAAAGTGTCCCTCAATAGATAAGGAATAGTCAGTCACATAAATTTTTCAAAGGCAGTTAGTAAGCATTTCTTTGTCTCTCTCTTTCTCTCTTCTCTCTTTTGCTTTTTCTTTCTCCCTTTCTTTAACTCTCTCTTCCTTTCCTTCCTTCTTTCTTTCTTTATTACCTAATTTTAACTACGATTGAAGGCTATCAGTGTTTCAAAGCATTGTCTGATTGCCAAATATAAAAGCTGAAGGCACTATTTTACACTCAAAGTCACTTCAGCAATAACTGTTTTGTTTCTGAATCAAAATCTGCAATATTTTAGTTTTACTAAAATTATCAATTAATATTTAGTAATCAATATTAAACAAAATGTATTAAATTATATGAACATTGAATACATCTACAATTAGTATTTAGTTCACTTAGACTAACATTTTATACTGAATGCTTTCATTTTTGTTTTCACTATCTAACTAATGTGTTGTATTAACTGAACATGTTTTCAGGAGGTGCCTGGTTACAATCTTAATACCACTTGTGGATCTGGTTACAACACTTTGTACTGTTCAGCTAGTTCCTGTATTGAAAGTCATATTTCTCAATCCCAGCGATGACACCGTGTTTACCCACGCAGCACATATTCAAATTAAGTTGTTAATCACCTGCTAGCTTGTCCTGGATGACTAATTATTTTATTGTGTTCTACATCATTTGACGTGTTTAATTAACTGCCCGATATTGAAATTAACGTGTGAGGTGTTACAAAGGTGATCTGTTATGTGAAGAGTTTAAAGATCTACCACTTGAGGGCAATCTAAAATGAGTGGACTCACGTTCATTTACACCAAGGTTAAATATTTTTTTTACTTTTCTAAAAAATGCTAAAGCTGTTCAAATTTAGCATTCATTTAGTATGTCTCAGTCCCCAGATCAATGAGCTGTTTTAATCAAATTCAGATATCTCAATTGTGAGAACACAGGGAATCTAGAGCAAGGAGAGTCAATATGTCCTGTGTGGTGCAGAAATCTTGCTTTGGCATTCTTCCACTGGAATCTGTCACATTTACAATTATTTTTGACATTTAAAATAAAACTATGGCATTGTGCTTCAGCCTGTGTTACCATAATTATCAGAAATTGCTGGGAAAAAGAAAGGGAAAGAGTGTTGTCATTCAGAATCTTTCATGGTCACCAGGTTACTAATGATATATAGCCACATGTGTTTGTCTTAGTAGTTAAACTACGTTTTATTTGCAAATACTTTTGAAAGAATGGGCAGATTCAGTTTGTTTTCATGGAAATTATGAAGCTGACAGGTGCGTAAAATTGTGTAAAATTTCGAGGGGGATTTGATAAAGTAAAGAGAAAGAACCTATTTTTATGGCTGAAGAGTCAAAAACTAGATTTAAACTAATTGTTAAAAGGACTGGAATGGAGATTAGTAAAAATAAACCTCACCCGGAGACTCTAGGGGTCTAGATCACATTACTGAAAGGACAGAAACCCTCAGCACATTTAAAAAGGTGCCTGATGAGCCAGGAGCTGCAGGACTAGGGACACTGTGCTGGATTACGGAATTAGGCTGCACAGCTCAGTTTTGGCTAGCATGGTCATGTTCAGCTGAATAATCTCTTTCTATGGTTTTGTATCTATAAGGTTTTTGCATTTGAGATGGCAGCTGAAAGAAACTGAAGCATTTCATTTCATTAGTTGGTATGATGTCCTTTAATATTCCAGTTAATGAAATGAAATGCTTCACTTTACAATGTTTCAGTTTTAGGACTGAGGAAATAGCACTTCCTTTTTAAATACACACAACAACTTAGTCATCTTTATGACACCATAAATGTACCGAATGTACCACACTATGAATATAGAGATTAGGTGACATTGTGAAAGTAAAGAAAGCCATGCAATTGGTATATTTTTATGAATAAGGTTTATTTTTGAAATTGGAGACTTGCGTAGGTGAGATTCTAGTTGCAGAGGGGAAAGGGTGGACAGAACAAAAGATGAAAGGATGATAGCTGATACAAGCTTTTTGAATTTATGCTAAGTTGGATATTGACACGTTTACTGGTCCATGATTGTGGTCAACAGCAAAGTGACACATCTTGCTGCTGACTTAACAGGGAGGAGTTGCAATGGCTTTGTTTCCACTACTCTTCTTATTGTCATTTACTGAGTAATTCGACTTTGTCTGCTGCACAATAGCACAATACTATCAATTGCACACATCACCCCCATTCTAACACATTTTGTCATGTTCTACCGGCAGTAAATACTTAATGCAAATACATAGCAATCTCTTCCTGTCTGGTGGTGTTCGTAGTAGATCAATAGAATCAAGAAAAAAATTGTGTTTTTATACGATGTAAAAGTAAAGTAAAATAAAAGTTGGGCCATACATTTGTAATTAAAATAAAAGTAGTTCAATAAACGTTAATATGCCGATGGAATAACATGATGTGCTAAAATCAATTTGTCAGGCTGAATAATGATTTACTGTGTTGTTAACTAATCAGTCATAGGCCATTCCCAGGTTGCAAACACCCAAATTAGGGAGACCCCTACATAAAAATGGGATCCCATAATATTTTTTGAAATGCCAAAATCCAACTTATGTACTAATGCTTACTCCTATAAATGGCATAACTAGTTTCCTCTTTCTCACCACTTTTAGTAAGTGCTCTTTCTTATCAGCCTTATATGCTTTTAATTCCATTTATAGCAATAACTGTGATGGTATGCTTACCACATCAGGTTATTTTTTTTAGTATTTTCTGACGCACAGGCAAAATCGACTGATGGACTCCTGTTAAAAAAAACAGATCCTATTTGTTACCCTAGGACAACCTTTCAAAAAGACTTAATATTGATGACAGCTCTTACAATACTTAAATTGTTGACTTCATTTTTAGAACCAAGTTTTTTTTTGAGTCATTCCTGTTCTGCCTCAGTTAAACCAGAGCGGTCAGCTTGCCAATAGGTTGAAGCAGTGATTCAGGTTTTTTTAATTCCAGTATGTTATGTGAGCCCAATGCAGCTATTTTTGTGTTTAAGGTTTCACAAAGGAATATATAAAATCACAGCACAAAAAAGAAGCCCCTTTGGTCTATTAGCTCTATGGCAGCTTATTTGACAAATTATACAATCTTTCTGACAGAGTGTCCTGATGCAGGTTTTCAACTCAAAAAGTCAACTGTTCTTTTCCCCTCGGAGATGTTGCTCAGCCCACAGGGTTCCTTCTATAGACTGTTTGTTAGTTCAATCACTGCCCTGCTCTTTTTTCACATTTGTACAACTGACTAGTTCTATTGAAATTGTAACTAATATTCCATCAGGCAGTGCAGATCAAACCTTAACCACTCATCTCATCATGAAACTTATTACATATTACCTCTTTTGCCTGTCACCATTAATCTGTGGCCTCTAAATATTAACACTTCAGCCATAGAAAGACTCCTCTCTAAATTTACTCTGTCTGAATTTTGAAACTCCCCTGTAAAATCTCATCTTACTTTTCTCTGCATTGAAGAGAGCAAACCCAGGCTGTCCCCAAAACCCCAGAATCATTCCAGTTAAACTGCTGCACTTCCTCCAATCCCTTTCACACCTTTCCTAAAATGTGATTTGTAGAATTAAGCACAATACCCCATCTTTGACTAAATTAATATTCAATTACCTTGCCCTTTTTTTTAACTAAATCTTGGGATCCCATAGGTTTCAACATGGGTATATTTAAATAGCTTCTGCTCAAATTTTTCCCTGCTCTGGATCCCCTACGATGCAGGAGGCAAGTACCTGAGTGACTGTGCAGGAGAGGGAAAGGGAAACAGTCCGCCAACGCAGAGTACCCCTTGGCCATTCCACTCAATAATAAGTATACCATAAGGCCATAAGACTTAGGAGCAGAATTAGGCTATTCAGCCCATCGAGTCTGCTCTACCATTCCATTATGGCTGATCCCGGATCCCACTCAACCCCATACACCTGCCTTCTTGCCATAAACTTTGATGCCCTGACCAATTTCTCTTTAACTATATCCGTGGTCTTGGCCTCCACAGCTGTCTGTGGCAGAGTATTCTGCAGATTCACTACTCCTTGGCTAAAAAATTCCTCTTTGCCTCTGTTCTAAAGGGTCGCCCCTCAATTTTGAGGTTGTGCCCTCTAGTTCTGTATACCCCTGCCTGGGGAAGCATCCTCTACACATCCACCTTATCTCGCATCCTTTCAACGTTTGGTAGTCAACCGTTTTGTATACTGTTGGGTGTGTGGATGATAGCCTACCAGAAGAACGCTGCAGCAACCTCATTTCTGGCACCGAGTCTGCCTCTGTGGCTCAAAAGGGAAGTGGAGAGAAGTGGAGTACAGCAGTGATAGGAGATTCCATAATGAGGGACATACCTGGATGGTATGTTGCCTCCCAGCTGCCAGGATGAGGAATGTCTTGGAACGGGTCCACAGCATTCTAAAGGGGGAAGTGAACTGCTGGAAGTCATGGTATATATTGGTATGAATGACATAGGTACATTAAAGGGAGGAGGTCCTGAAAAGAGAATCTAGGGAGTTAGGTAGAAAACTAAAAAGTAGGACCTCCAGAGTAGCAATCTCTGGATTGGATAGGATCAAAAGATGACAATCCTTGTGGGTAGACTTGAGAAACTGCAAGGGTAAAAATACTCTGATGGGAGTTATATACAGGCCTTCAAACAGTAGCCAGGATGTGGGCTACAAATTACAACAGCAGATGTTGTAAATTTAGTCAGCTCTATCTTGGATACTAGCCTACAAAGAACCCAGGACATCTTCATGAAGCAGTGTCTCAGAAAGGTAGCATCCATTATTAAGGACCTCCAGCACCCAGGGCATGCTCTTTTCTCACTGTTACCATCGGGGGTCAGGGGTCTCTCTTCTTGCCATCACAGACGTTTACACTACACGCTGCATCCGCAAAGGAAACAGTATTATGAAGGACCCCATGCACCCCTCATACAATCTTTTCTCCCTCCTGCCGTCTGGGAAAAGGCTCCGAAGCATTCGGGCTCTCACAACCAGACTATGTAACAGTTTCTTCCCCCAAGCTATCAGACTCCTCAATACTGACATCTTGCCCTACTGTCCTGTTTATTATTTATTGTAATGTCTGCACTGTTTTTGTGCACTTTATGCAGTCCAGTGTAGGTCTGTAGTCTAGTGTAGCTTTCTCTGTGTTTTTTTTAATTACGTAGTTCAGTCTAGTTTTTTGTACTGTGTCATGTAAACCATGGTCCTGAAAAACGTTGTCTCATTTTTACTATGCACTGAACCGGCAGTTACGGTCAAAATGACAATAAAAGTTGACGACTTGAGGTAGGAGGTACAGAAGCCTGAAGGCACACACTCAGTGATTCAGAAACAGCTTCTTCCCCTCTGCCATCCGATTTCTAAGTGGACATTGAACCTTTAAACACTACTTCACCTTTTTAATATATATTATTTCTGGGTTTTTGCACAATTTTTAATCTATTTGTATACTGCAATTTATTTATTTATTATTATTATTTTATTTTATTTTTCTTCCTCTATATTATGTATTGCATTGAACCGCTGCTGCTAAGTCAACAAATTTCACAAGACATACCGATGATAATAAACCTGATTCTGATTCTGAAAAGGCATGTAAAAAGGGCAATATTGCAATACTCATGTGGGATTTCAATATGCAGGGAGACTGGGAAAATCAGGTTAATGCTGGATCCCAAGAGAGTGAATTTGTAGAATACCTATGAAATGGCTTTTGAGAGCAATTCTGGATTTGGTGTTATGTAATGACCCAGGTTTGATTAAGGAACTTATGGTAAAGGAACCCATAGGAGACAGTGATTACAATATAGAAACATAGAAAACCTACAGCACAATATAGGCCCTTTGGTCCACAAAGTTGTGCTGAACATGTTCCTACCTTAGAAATTACACATAGTCCTCTATTTTTCTAAGCTCCATGTACCTATCCAAAAGTCTTTTAAAAGACCCTATCGTATCCGCCTCCACCATCGTTGCCAGCAGCCCATTCCACGCACTCACCACTCTTTGCGTAAAAAAATTACCCTTGGCATCTCCTCTATACCTGCTCTGAAGCACCTTAAACCTGTGACCTCTTGTGGCAGCCATTTCAGCCCTGGGAAAAAAGCCTCTGACTATCCACATGATCAATGCCTCTCATCATCTTATACACTTTTATCAGGTCACCTCTCATCCTCCGTCGCTCCAAGGAGAAAAGGCTGAGGATGATAAAATTTACCTTACAGTTTGAGAATGAGAAGTTAAAATTGTATATAAAGGGGATTACAGAGACATGGTGTTGCCTAAAGTTGATTGGAAGGGGTTATCAGCAGGGATGATGGCAGAATAGTAATGGCAGAGCTTCTGTGAGCAATTCAGAAGGTGCAGTAAAGATACATCCAAAAGATGAAGTAGTATCCTAAATGGAGGATGAAGCAACTGTGGCTGACAAGGGAAGTCAATGATAGGATAAAAAACAAAAGAGAGAGCATAAAATATGGCAAGAATTAGTGGGAAGGTAGAGAGAATTGGGAAGATTTAAAAAAAACAATAGAAGGGAACTAAAAAGGCCACAAAGAGAGAAAGGATGAAATATGAAGGTAAGCTGATCAATAATATAAAAGAGGATACTAAAAGGTTTTTTCAGATATGTAAAGAGTAAAAGAGAGACAAGAGTGGATATTGGACCACTGGAAAATGACGCTAAAGACATAGTAGAGCAGGACAAAGAAATGCAGACAAGTTTATTAGGTATTTTGCATCAGTCATCACTGAAGAAGACAATAGAAGAATGGTAGATTTGCAAAAGTGCCAGGGGGCAGAAGTGAGAGTTGTTGCTATTATTAAGGAGAATGTGCTGGGGAAGCTGAGAAGTGTGAAGAAAGATAAGTCACCTAGACCAGATGGACTACATTCTGAAGGAGGTTGCTGAAGAGATTGTGCAGGATTTAATAATGATCTTTCAAGAATCACTACAGTGTGGAATGGCTCTGGAGGACTGGAAAATTCCAAATGTCACTCCACTCTTTAAGAATGGAAAGGAAGTTATAGATCAGCTAGCCTGAATCCAGTGGTTGGAAATACAAACTTTGTATGTTGAAGTCTATTATTAATGATGAGGATTCAGGGTACTTGGAGGAACATGACAAAACAGGCTAAAGTCAGCATGGTTTCCTTTAGGAGAAATCTTGCCTGATAAATTTGCTGGAAATTTTTGAGGAAATTACAGGCAGGATAGACAAAGGAGAGTCAGTGTATGTAGATTATTTGGATTTCCAGAAGGCCTTTGACAAGGTGCCACACATGAGCCTCAGGGTATTACGGGAAAAATATTAGCTTGGATAGGACATTGGCAGGAGTCAAAGACTGGGAATAAAGGGAGCCTTTCTGATTGACTGCCAATGATTAGTGGTGCTCTGCAGGTGTCTGTGTTGGGAGCACTTACTTTCATGTTGGATGAAGGAATTGATATTTTTGTGGCCAGTTTTGCAGATGATACAAAGATAGGTGGAGGGACAGGTAGTGCTGAGAAAGTGAGGTGTCTGTAGAAGGACTTAGAATAGGAGAATGGGCAAAGAAGTGGCAGATGGCATTTAGTAGGGAAGAGTATGGTCATGCACTTTGGTAGAAGGAATATAAGTGTGGACTACTTTGTAAATGGGGATAAAACTCAAAAATCAGAGGTGCAAAAGAGACTTGGAAGCCCCTGTGCAGGATTCCTTAATGGTTAGCTTGCAGGTTGATTCAATGATAATGAAGGCAAATGCAATGTTAGCAGTCATTTTGAGAGGATTAGAATACAAAAGAAAGGATGTTTTGCTGAAGCTTTCTAAGGCATTGGTTAGACTACACTTGGAGCATTGTGAGCAGTTTTGGGGCCTTTATCTAAGAAAAGATATGCTGTCATTGGAGATGGTCCAGAGGATTTTCATGAGAATGGTCCCAGAAATGAAAGGGTTAACAAATGAGAAGCATTTGGTGGCTCTGGACCTGGACTCGCTGGAGTTTAGAAAAACATTGAAAGGCCTAGATGAAGTAGAAGTAGATAGGATGTTTCTTATAGTGTGGGAGTCTACAACTAGAGGGCATAGTCCTGGAATAAAGGGGCATTCAATTAAAACGGAGATGTGGAAATATTGCTTTAGCTGGAAGATAGTGAAACTGTGCAATTCATTGCCACATATGGTTGTGCAGGCCAAGTCATTGGGTATAGTTAGGGCAGAGGTTGATATGTTCTGGACTAATCAGGGCTTCAAAGGTTACAAGGAGAAGGCTGGAGAATGGGATTGAGAGGGAGAATAAATCAGCCATGATGGAATGGCAGAGCAGACTCAATGGGCCGAATAGCTCAATTCTGCTTTTATGGTCTTATGGTCTTATGTTTCAATTACTACCAGAACATCATACTCCTGCATAGTTTTACACCTGAACCATATTAATTTTAATGGCCATGATATTTATTTACATATGAGCACACATTTCAAGCTCCACACATTCTTGATCTTGTAGTTTTGCTGACACTACTTCTGACCAGTTGTTTCCTATTATTCCCAATTCACATTTGCCCTGAAATTAGATCGTGTGCTCCATGGGGTCTTGCAACATGACTTGCAAATTAGGCAATTTTAAAATTGGGTTCTTCTCCATACCTAGCATATAATTAACAAGGAAGCCTGGACACAGAGTTCTAGAAGGCTTTTATATTTTTTGTATTGGAATGGTTGAGCCAATAATGGATATTCTTGAAGAGACAGGATTTTCACTGTCTCTCCGAAGATTGCTAATGACTGGCTTAAATGGGCTCTCACTGAGCAAGCCATAGAGCAGGAGCAGGATGTCTAACTCAGATAAATTTATTTTAAGTTATTTACTTACTAGGTCTCCTTTAACCCCTTTAACAGTGCCCACACCTTCCTTCCCTCTATTTATGACTTCATCAGCTTCCCGGTTCACCACTGCTGCAGATCTCACCCAATTTTTAACAGGAATCTTACTTTCTCTGCATTAAACCACTGTTATAACATCCTCCTGTACTTTCTGTCTCTAACATCTAGCACTGGAAGTAGTCCAGAGATTACAATCCTTCTGGTAATATAGTGGATTTCGGATAATTGGGCTATCGGTTAATCGGGTCAGTCGCTTACTTGAGTCAACTTATAAAGAACAAAAACAAATTGAGAAAATAGGTGGAATTGCCTTTGTTTATTTGGGATACTGCGCTGCTTAATTGGGGCAGGAGACCGTTGCTGAATAGTTCCTAACTAGTATCAGTCGCGTCCACATTGTGTGGTCATTAGACACTGCACCGTGCTTAAAGCAAACAGGCTCTGTCTAGTGTCTTTTGCATGTTGGTGTTCAAAAAGCAATGATTTTTGTCACTAATAGTTGGCGAGTAATGAACAGTAAGATATTTCAGAACTGTTTTGCTCACTACAGTTTCAAACATTAAGGTTTGGAGATGCCAGATATGGCCAGGAGTGAAAATGAAATGATTTCACTACTTCATTAAGTTTGGAACTATGAAGAGTTTGAAGGTATCAGCAACTGAAGATTGAAAAGTTTCAAAGTACATTTATTATCGAAGTATGCTTGTAGTAAACAACCCTGAGTTTTGTCTTCCCACAGGCCATGAAACACCATGGAACTGACACAAAGAAAACATCAAACACCCAGCATGTAAAAAAACACAAGTTGTACAAATGGTAAGTAGCATGCAAATAATACACAGAATATTAAATATCAAACCGCAGAGTCGTTGAAATAGTCTGAAAACTGAAAACTAAGTTCAGTTCAATTTATCACTATGTCGTTTGCAGATTGCAGGCTGCAGAGACAGTCTGCCTCGAAGTGCCCTGATCAAAATTGTGCAAAATAGCAATAAGAAAGGAATAAGCAGAAAGCAGAGACACATATAACTACAGAGCTCTCTAAATCAAGACCAATCCACAAACTGCACTGATCAAACTTTGCTCGTGACCCAGAACTCCTGCACCTTCCTCTGGCAGCAACCAGAAAGAGGGAAAGGGTGACCCATCACATGCAGGCAGATGGCGCTGAGCACCTGCTCACCATTCACTGTCATCCTCATTAGTTTCAACCTTGCGGAACACTTTAATTGGCAAGACTGGCGACTAACGGGGACAATCACGGGTGTGCACTTTGCCGTCAAGCTACATTCTCTGTTCTCAACCTCACTCTCAACAGCGCCAAATTTCCTCAGAGACAGCAACAGCACCAGATCTCTCAGTCAGCGCAAAAACACATTACCAAAGTGTAAATTACAGGCTCCAATCACACACAGATTAGTAGAAGTATACTTAAAAAAAGAAGCAGAAGTAGTTACATGGACCTTCTGCAGGACGTCACCGTTAGTCCCTTTGGTTGCTGGCACCATCTTGCTCTTTGAATCATCTTGAACATTGCAATTAAAATGAAGATTTGAAAGTTGCAGAGGTCAAAAGCACTGTTTGAAAGCAATCCACTATCAGCATGCGCTATCTGCATTGATCTTGTTTAGTTGTTGTCAATCAAAAAAAAATCAGCATATACTGAATTAATTCTTCCATTGATAACTCTTAGGAACTAATACACAGTTTTAAAGTACTGTTTTGATAGCATTCTAATTCATTTTATATTTCATTTGTTACTCAGTTCAATAGCAGTTTGTCTTTTTTATTTTATGCCTTTTTAACTATTTCCATAAAACTTTGGCTAATTGATTCAGCTGCTTAATTGGGCCAAAATGTACTGGTCCTGATGTGTTCCAACTAACTGGAATCTACTGTATATGTATTAACACAGATACATCTGGAGATAAATTTATGCCTCATTTCAAGTTTCTAGATGTTTTGTTTGTGATAGTGTGTTGGTATTGAGCATACTCAGTCTACAGTCCTAAGCTTGAGTCAAGATCTTAAGTTTTAAAGACACGAGATTCTACAGATATTGCAAATCCAAATCTTGATCAACACACACAGAATGCTGGAAGAACTCAGCAAGTCAAGTAAAGAGGGGAATAAATAATTGAACTTTCAGGTCAAAGGCCTTCATCAAGATTGGAAAGGAAGGGGCAGAAACCAGAATAAGGTGCCCGAAGGGAAGTAGTACAAGCTGGCAGGTGATAGATGAAATAAGGTCGGTGGGGAAGGTAAGAGGGTAGGGGAGGTGGGATGAAGTAAAAAGCTCGGAGGTGACATGTGGAAGAAGTATAGGGCTGAAGACAAAGGAGACTAATTGAAAAAAAGAGGAGAACCAGAGGGAGGTGATGGGCAGCTGAGGAGAAGAGGTGGAGTGAGAGGGTAACCAGAATTGGGAATGAAAGAAGAGAGATGGAGGGAAGGGGGAGAAATTACTAGAAATTGGATAGATTGATGTTCATGCCATCAGGTGTTATTCCTCCAAACCGAGTTCGGCCTCCTCATTGAACTTGTGGATGCCATGGACAGACAAGTCAGAGTGGGAATGAGAATGGAAACCCATCGGGAGATCCTGCCATTTTTAGGCAACAGAGCAAAGGTGCTCAATACAGCAGTGTGGCCTCCTCTACGTCAGTGAGACATGACGTAGATCGGGGTCCACTTTGTTTTACGTGGAGGGTATGGAATCTAACCACTCCTATACTATTTTTTATTCAAAATAGTTACTTAATTCATCATATAATTCATCTGTACATGGTAAATTACTTAAAAAGAAAACCATGAAAGTTAAATTATAATTAACCCTTTCTTCTCCTTGCAGAATTTCAAAATTCTGATACATCTCTCTTTCTAAATTGGATAGACTGGTATTTTTTCACCAAAGCACGGCACAAAGGCCTGAGAGGGGTTTAAAAAATTCTGAGAGGCATAGATAGGGTAAATAGTCACAGTTTCTTTCTGAGGATAGAGGAGTCTAAAACTAGAGGACTAAATTTTAAGCTGAGAGGAAGATTATTCAAAGGAGTTCTGAGGGGCAAGTTTTTCACATGGGGGGGCAGAACAAGGTGCTAGAGGAAGTTGAAGCAGATACAACCACAACATTTAAAATGAAAAGGAATAGAGGGATATAGGCCAATTGTTTGAAAGTGAGATTAGCATTAATGCGTATCTCATTTAACATAGGCAGTTCCAACTGAATTGCTGAAATTCCATGCTGTACAGCTCCATGAATCTAATATGAAACCAGACTGACTGGAACTTGGATCCAGTAACATTTGTGAAGCTTAAATATGGATGGATGTGGATCCAGAAAAGATTTATGAAAGTAGTTCCTGGACTGAAGTTTGGATCAAGCCAAGTGAAAATGAACCCTATAAGAAACTAGACAAGGCACTTTTCATGATATTTTGAGATTTTCTTGGTGTCAGGCACACGCCTAATGATAAGGTTACACATGCAGAGGCCACTTTCAAGGGTACAGAATATCACCATCATTATTCAATCATAAAACAACAAAGAACAAAGCTTGCAGTAGAGTGACGAAGAGATGTAAACTCAGTATTTGACACAGAATCAGGTTTTATATCATTGGTGTACGGCATGAAATCTGTTGCTTTGCAGCAGCAGTACATTGGAATACATAGTAAAAAAAAAATCCATGCAATAAGAAGTATATTTTAAAAGATAAATTAAGTAATTAGTGGAAAAAGACAAAAAAAAATATCGAGGAAGTGTTCATGGGTTCATTGTTCATTCAGAAATCTGAGGAGGGAGGGGAAGAAACTGTTCCTGAAGCTTTCAGTCTTCCGCACCTTCTTCTTGATGGTAGCAATGAGAAGAGGACATATCTCGAGTGATGGGGTCCTTAATAATAGTTGCTGCCTTTTTGAGGCATCACATTTTGAAGGTGTCCTGGGTGCTGAAGAGGCCAGTGCCCATGATGGCTGAGTTTACAACTTTCTGCAGCTTTTTCTGATCCTGTGTACTGGCCCTCCATACCAGATGGTGATGTAACCGATTAAAATGCTCTGCATTGTACATTTGTAGAAATTTGTGAGTGTCTTTGTAACACACCAATTCTCTGCAAACAGTCACTGTCATGCCTTCTTTGGAATTACATTAGTATGTTGGGCGATAGATCCTCAGGGGTGATGACACCCAAGAACTTGAAACTGCTCACCCTTTCCACAGCTGACTCCTTGATGAGGACTGTTGTGTGTTCCCTCGACTTCCCCTTCCTGAAGTAAAAAATCATTTCCTTGGTCTTAGTGATATTGACTGTTGAGATACCACTCAACAACTCAGTCTGAAATTCTGCCAACAGTAGTTGTGTCATCGGCAAATTTGTAGATGAAATTTGAACTGTGCCTAGCCACACAGCCATGGATGTACAGAGAGTAAAGCAGTGGGCTGAGCATGCATCCTTGAGTTGTGCCATTGTGGACTGTCAGCAAGGAGGAGATGTTATTTCCAATCTACACAAACTGTGGTCTCCTGGTGAGGAAGTCAAGGATCCAGTTGCAGAGGCCCAGGTTTTGGAGCTTGCTAATTACAGTTGAGAGTATGACTGTGTTGAATGCTGAGCTGTATTCAAACAGCAGTTTAACATAATTTTACCAGGTGATCCAAGGCCAACTGGAGAGCTAGTGAGGTGTATCCACTGAAGATGTATTGTGGGGATCGGCAAATTGCAGTGGGTCCAGGCCTATGCATAAGCAGGAGTTGATTCTAGACATGATCAGCCTCTCAAAGTACTTCATCATGGGAGATGTAAACGCCACCGGGTAATAGTCATTGAGGCAGCTCACCGTGATGTGAAGCAGTTGGGAACCTCTGACTGCAGCAATGAGAGATTAAAGATGTCCTTGAACACTCCTGCCAGTTGGTTGGCATAGGTTTTCAGTGCCCTACCAGGTACACCATCAGGGCCTGACACCTTGCGAGGGTTCACCCTCTTAAAAGATGTTCTGATGTCGGCCTCCGAGACAGAGATTACAGGGTCACCAGATGCTGCAGGGATTCGCATGATGTAGTTTGATTCTGCCTCATAGAGTCTGGCAGACTCATTTTTCATTCTTCAGTGTTTATGCAGAGACTGTATTTTTTTGACATTTATAGCATTTCCGTGCTCAGGGCAAATTGCCGTGACTGCTACCAGATTGGTCACTCCATACTATAGAGTGGTGTGGAAGCATTCAGGTTACAGGACTCTAACAGGACAGTGGATTACATTGGGGAGTGGGCTGTCATTCTCAAGGTCACAATGGTCCCTCTCCTCTCACCTCAACGACAGCCTTTTCTGGAGCCAATCTGCTAAACTGCGTAACCTGAATGGGTATTCAATGAGTTCGATGTTGCAGTGATAGTCATTAAACTCATGATAGTAATTGAACTCAATGATTGTGTCAATCTTGTCCCACATTTGTCATTGGAAATTGAGCTGGTAAAATTGTGAAACATGAATTCCACTGAAATTTATTCTTATGATTTTTTTTAGTGCTTTGACCTAATCTTGTAATTTTTCCCTGGGCCATTGATTAGATATTAAAGGCGTATGCATCATTTACTTAATGCACCAAATTACAGTGATACCCAATTTCTCAGCACTTATGGAAATGGTTATACCATCATTTTCCCAGTGATGTTGTGGCCGATGACAAATTTCAAAGGGACGACCAATACATCACAGCAGCAGCTTTCTGAGTTGGGAGGGCGGTCCTTTTGATATGTAAGTCAAGTTTTTTTTAACACATAAGGCATGACACTGCCATTTAAGAACTATACCAGGGAAAGCTCTGTTGAACAAAGAAACTCAACAAGGCTCTAACAAAACGGTTGTCATTTTGCTCCCACCTGTCCTGCGCTGTCTCTAGAAACATTGGCTGATCTTATGTTACTGAGGCCCACCATTCAAGATGATTAAGCCTCCAATCAGCAAGGTCAGCTTTTACACAAGGTGGGGAAACTACCCTAGGCCAGAAATCCCAATATTCCATCTCAGCATCAATGTTATTTAAAGTAGACCTTATAGGACAAGTACCCGTCACTGGGAATCCAGGACCAGATACCTCAACTTCAGTTTTTGCAACTTGCCTCCTCCCCCTAATCCCCATCCCCCATGCTACCCCAACACCTGCCTAGGGCCTGATCATACAGTACAGTCTCTGGGTGCCATGTCACAACAGGAATGACTCTTTGGTGCATCCTCGGCAAAACCAGGCTCCAGTATCAGTTTATCTCACCAGGACTGGATTAAGCTGAGCCCCAGTCTGAACTATGTGAACTATTCACCAATAAAAAACAGAAAATGCTGGCAGAACTCAGCAGGCCAGACAGCATCTATGGGAGGAGGTAGTAGGTAGTAGGAACTATTCACCACATTGTTTAGGCTCAGCTGAGATCAACACTGGTGATCTGGCAACTGAGCTGATCATTGATGTGCCACACAATGACCCTTTAACACAGTTTTAGTCGTGTACATCAATTACTAGCCTGGCATGTTTCGATAACGGAGGATAACATACCCAACCGCTCCGTCATCCGATTTCTCAAATAATTGAACCAATTTTCAGCCCATATCATATACTTTGCACCGAGATGTCAACTTTTGTTTGCTAATGTTCCTGAGGATATTTTGCTCTGATAGAGGTTCTATGTAAGTTACTGTAGTACATGATTTTGAATTAAAGGTTAGTTCCATTTTAATCCACTTTCATTGATGTTTTTTACTCATTTTATTCTGTAAATCTGTGAAAAATTCATTGTATATATTTGATTCATTCAATTTATACAAAAGTGTATGATTTCTTCTATCAGCATTATCTTTGTGTTTATTTCTAGAAGAAGATGGCTCCAGCAAACAACATGACCAAAGGTGACATCCTCCGGACGGTTCGCAAAACTACTTTTTTTAAACTTCTTTTACATCTTCTTTTTCTTTCAAATGTGGCTCTGCTACTGTTGGAGCCTGTGATCTACATTGTTAGTGGTGTGTTTTTGAGTGAAATATAAGTAAATATAAAATAGATCCTCATGAGATACTGACCCATTCATGAGTACATTGGCCTTTAGCACTTTTGCTCTATTTTTTTCTATTTATTCATTTATGGTATGTGGATGTCGCCAGTTAAACCAGCATTTATTGTTCATCCCTAGTTGCCCTTGAGAAGGTGATGATGAGCTGCCTTCTTGAACTATTGTTTCCAAGCCTATCATGAACAGGAAATTAGGCAGAAAGACTGACTCAGTGATAACGATCCAAGCATTTGGTGCAAAATGGAATTAGATGCTTCTTCCCCTCCCACCCCACACCTCATACCCCCTCCCCTTCACCTAACCTGGTATTGCCTGGTTACGGTATTTTCAGAGGATTGCCTCTGGGAATTTCTTTTCAAGCATTTCTTCCCAATGCTTCCTGACGCTCTGCAAGTCACAAGCTCAGACTTACCATTAATGTCAGAAGTGTACTGCTAAGAAGGGGTGACATTCACCATCTGTCATGTTGTGGATAAGCTCAGTGATAACCCCAGCTGTACAAATCTGACACTGCTTAATATAATCAAGTTTAATAATCTGCCCCAAACAAAACCTTCTCTCAGTATCTGTTCCAGGAACCCCCCAGAATCTTTCTGCCAACTGTGACAATACTGGCAGCTTTCTAATAATTTATGATTGCCAAAGATCAGAGGAATCACTACCTACAGAAACAAAGGCATTTTAGCATGAGCTTTGATAAATATTTTAATAATTGAAAACATATAATTAACTGATTGCTTGGATGATTAACAATTAAAGTGGTCAGGTAATATATCTAATTAGTTGGTTTCAATGCATATTTGTGGGAGGGAGTTATATCAGTGTTTTTTTTTGTAAAGGCACAGATGTCTTCCAATGACCAAATCTGAAAACAGAAAAGAGCCGGAGGTAGCTCACTCTGGATGTGAAGAGATAACAGGAACTTCTCTTAAGGAATGTTCACACATCCTCAAAAAAAACTTTTAGCTGGATGAGATGAGCTGGCAGTAGCCTGGATAGAAAAGGCCATTAAACTAATGCAGGAACCAGCTATTTTTTTTTTTCAAGCAATATTAATCCTGTATTTATGTGACTCCATATGCCCAACAGACTCATGAGAGTACTCACAGAAAATTGCACCCCAATTATGGAAAAGCTCCACGTGCACAAAGAGCTCCTACACTCAATGATTGCCTTTAGTTAGAACTCCAATGAATGTTGCAAAAAAATGCTGCAAACGTAACAGAGGGTCTCATTAATTGTTCTTATTCTGCAGCTTTGTCTATCATATCCCATACAATTTCCTGCTAAAAGTAGCTAGCTGAATCTCTAAAGACTTCCCTCAACAAGAAGATAATATTTCTGGCTTAAAATAACAGCTCAAAATTACAACTTAGATTATCAGAAGATCAGAATTGTGTGACAGAGAAAAAAAAAACTGATTCTAGCTTCTATACAAAACAGGTTTTCTTCAATTGACAATTTGAATGACAGAATTCTACAAAACTAATAACTGATTTTGTTCCCTATTTCAAGTGCTTAACTCCCTCATATTTAGCGATATCATTGAGGACTGATATTGTATCTGTTCGATTGGTTTTCCAATTCCAAAGGAGACAATGCCAACAATTTTACTCCAAAATCTGAAAACCAAAAGAAGAGCAAATCAGCAGGACTAAATTCTTGTTATAATATTTAGATACCCCCCCCCCCAAAAAAACACACAAATTAACAATTTATAATTACACATGCACATTTGGAATTTCAAAAGGTGTACAATCTGTGTCTTTCAAGTGACTATACTCTGGCTACCTGTATTAACTATAGATCATGCACCTACTAGTTAAGTTTAAAATGAGTAACCTCATGATAAGAAATTAGCCAACTGTTAATTTTAATTAACAATTCTTCCAATCTCAGGTGTTCATATCACTGAGGAGAGCTTTCAAAACTTTGTGTGAGACTGTGACAGATTCCCTGTTCAATATCAATTGATGAAAATTATGATCAAATTCATGTTAAACTGGGATCATGGTCAGGGATTATTGCATCAAATTAAGATTGACAGTCAAAGGTGACAAAGCACCAAGAGCAATTAGATCATAGATAGGGCATTTGCTCATTAATTTCATCTTTCAACATATGAAGACCACAGAAAATATATGGGTTAAGTGTGTTTAAAAGACATGGTCAAAAATGGATTTATGCTTGTTCATTCTTGGTATATTTGTGTGTTGGCTTTAGGGTTTCTGGTTCCCTGTATGATTACAATGAAGCCCAGCATAAGCCTAAGGAACACTACTTCATCTTCCATCTGGACACATTGGAGCTTCCCTGAATTAATATCAATTCAACAATTACAGAATCTCTATTTCTCCGTTCATGTCAGAACTGGCCAGTTCTGTCGTCATCCTTCAATAATAACTAATTCAGTTTTACTTTGTTTTAAGGGGCTCTCTCCAATCCCTCCACTTCAAGTTCAAGTTCAGTTGTATTGTCATTCAGTTGTATATATGTATACCGCCAAGTGAGACAACTTTCCTCCAGACTAAGACGCACAACACAGTACATATAACTCACACACAATACATAAATTAATATTATCACAAGTAAATTACCAAATAATAAAATATATCCCAGAAGACTGACATTTAGCATAAGGTGCATTTATGACACAACTTCAAAAATAAACAATATAACTCCACTGGTACTTTGTAGGTGATGAGACCTGGGAGGTGGCAGGGAGTTCAGTAGTGTCATGGCCTGGGGGGAAGAAGCTGTTTCCCAGCCTAACAGTTCTTGTTCTAATGCTATGGTACCTCCTGCCTGATGGTAGAATATCAATGAGATTGTGGGACAGATGGGAGGGATTGTTGACAATGTTAGGGATCCTGCGTATGTACCGCTCTTAATAAAATTCTCAGATGGGTGGAATAGAGGGCCCAATGAGAATTTCAGCTGTCCTCACAATCCTTTGTAGGGTCATGTGGTCAGATCCCTTGAAGTTCCTGCTTCAGATGGCGATGCAGTTGGTCAGCAATCTCAAGCGTGCTCTTAGCAGGCATTTACTACAACTCAATACTTCATAGGATTTAAACATTTCTTTGCTAGTTGTCTTTCATTACTAACTTATCAACCAGATGACATTATCAAATGTTTATCACTACAACCACTGTGGCATCACTCCATCAGAGATAGTTCCCCATCGCACCCCCTATCATTTCCACCTCTTGATCTTAAAACTAGTTTGTTTTCTCTCTTTCCTAGTTCTAACAAAGGTTCTTGGACCTGAAATATTAACCATGTTTTGTTATCTTCAGATGTTGCCTCACCTGCTGTGCATTTCCTGCATTTTCTGTCTTTACTTCTGATTTTCAGCTTTTGCAGACTTTGTGATTTACATTTGATATTGCTTAGCCTAGAAAATGAACATTTCTCTGAGTTCAATCATCTACAATGATGTTAGATGGGGATTTCCATGATTTTGATTCACTTATAATGAAGGGTTATCATTCTTTCTCAATTGAAATTGTAATATGAAACTCTGGTATTATTACTTTTATCAGGTTGTAAGGTAAACAACCATAATAATTTTAATTATTTATCAATACACGCACAATGCTGGAGGAACTCAGCAGGCCAGGCAGCATCTATAGAAAAGAGTACAGACGACATTTCAGGCCAAGATCCTTCATGCTGCCTGGCCTGCTGTGTTCCTCCGGGGGGGGAGGGGTGTGTGTGTGTGTGTGTGTGTGTGTGTGTGTGTGTGTGTGTGTGTGTGTGTGTGTGTGTGTGTGTGTGTGTGTGTGTGTGTGTGTGTGTGTGTGTGTGTGTGTGTGTGTGTGTGTGTGATCCTTGAACTATTTAGCACTTTGTGAGTTGTTTACCACTCTACTTGGCCAAAAGCCGTGACAAGATGTCCAGAAGCCTTTTCTGTTTCCTTATGCTTACTGGATTTCTCAAGCATTGAGGAAAATAGCAACACAAATGCAATATTTAACTGACGAATGACTACCTTGCAAATTGAAATGGGCATGGCAGATCACTTCCTCTCCTACGTCTACCAGAAGATCAAACATTTCAACAGTATATAACTTATATTTTAATATCCATTTAATAACTTCTTGATACAGTTCTGCCATTGCCCAACTCAAGGGGATGAGTAGTCTACTAATGTCCCAATCAGTTTGCAAGACAAAAATAAATGGAAGCACACTTTAGGAGAAAGAAGGCACGAAGACCTTTCGGAGCAGGTGTGAAACAAAATGTTTTAATTTGAATATATTTTAATTTTTGTATGCTGGCTGAATGTACATACTTCAGATTGTGGACAACCACCTTCAAAACACTTCTGGAATGACAAGTTCAATATGATTTAAATGCAAGACAAACTCCAAAGAGGCTAATGGTCCAGTTAAGTGAAATTCTGAAAAATTAAAATCAATTACAGCCATTTGTGTTGTTGAATAAGCAATTTGGCTTTTGAAAAAAAAATTGTTGATTTCTTCTTGAATTCACTCTGAGACGCAGGAACTAAGAAAGCACTAGAAATGAAAGCCATACGCAGTCTGGGGTTGCTTCCCCTGGTTAATCCTGCAGTTCTGTGGTAAAGTACTTAGCTCATGGTTTTGCATTATTTCTCAAGTCAAGTCAAGTCAAGTCGATTTTATTGTCATTTCAAACATAACTGCTGGTACAGTACACAGTAAAAACAAAACAACATTCCTCCAGGACCATGGTGCTACATGAAACAACACAAAACTAGATTAGACTTCAGACCTACACAGAACTACATAAAGTGCACAAAACAGTGCAAGACAGTACAATAATTAATAAACAAAACAATAGGCACAGTAAAGGGCAAATTATAATATAATAATAAATGATGTAAATATAAATGTAAATGAGCAAAAATTGCAAAGGGAGTGTTCAGGTGTGTGTGTGTGTGTGTGTGTGTGTGTGTGTGTGTGTGTGTGTGTGTGTGTGTGTGTGTGTGTGTGTGTGTGTGTGTGTGTGTGTGTGTGTGTGTGTGTGTGTGTGTGTGTGTCAGACTATTCTCTGGGAATTGAGGAGTCTAATGGCTTGGGGATGGAACTGTTACACAGTCTGGTTGTGAGAGCCCGAATGCTTTGGTACCTTTTGCCAGACGGTAGGAGGGAGTAGAGATTGTACGAGGGGTGCGTGGGGTCCTTCACAATGTTGTTAGCTTTGCAGATGCAGCCCATGGTGTAAATGTCTGTAATGGTGGGAAGAGAGACCCCGATGATCCCTTCAGCTGACCTCACTATCTGCTGCAGGGTCTTTTGATCCGAGATGGTGCAATTTCTGAACCAGGCAGTGATGCAGCTGCTCAGGATACTCTCGAAACATCCTCTGTAGAATGTGGTGAGGATGGGGGGTAGGAGATGGACTTTTCTCAGCCTTCGGAGAAAGTAGAGATGCTGCTGGGCTTTCTTTGATATGGAGCTGGAGATTCTCTGCCAGGTGAACACCAAGAAATTTGGTGCTCTTAACGATCTCTACTAAGGAGCCGTTGATGTTCAGCAGAGAGTGGTCGCTCCGTGCCTTCCTGATGTCAACAACCATCTCTTTTGTTTTCTTCACATTCAGAGATAGGTTTTGGCTCTGCAGAAGTCTGTTAGCCACTGCACCTCTTCTCTGTATGCTGACTCGTCATTCTTGGTGATGAGACCCACCACGGTCATGTCATCAGCAAACTTGATGATGTAATTTGAGCTGTGTATTGCTGCACAGTCGTGGGTGAGCAAAGTGAACAGCACTGGCCTGAGCACACAGCCCTGGGGGCCCCCGTGCTCAGTGTGATGGTGTTGGAGATGCTGCTCCCAATCCGGATTGACTGAGGTCTCCCAGTCAGGAAGTCTAGGATCCAGTTGCAGAGGGAGGTGTTCAGGCCCAGCAGGCTCAGCTTTCCAATCAGGTGCTGAGGGATAATTGTGTTGAATGCTGAACTGAAATCTATGAACAGCATTCAAGCATACGTGTCTTTTTTGTCCAGGTGGGTGAGGGCCAGGTGGAGGGTGATGGCAATGGTTTTGTCTGTTGAGCAGTATTTCTGTATTCAAAGCAAAGTTCTGAAACTTGTCAAGCATAACATCTGAGAAATCAGTTATGCGACAAGAATTTTAGCAGACTTACATTTCCTTATAATTATTACATTTGACATATTTTTCCCTAGATCCTAATGTTAGTATATCAATGGCATGAATCAATGTGAATGTCTAGAACTTATTTTTAAGTTTGCATCAGAGTGCAGCTAGAAAGAACACCAAAAAGGTTAGCTACCTGAGGGTTGTGACACGGAGATGTGGAATTACAAACAAAAACAGGTATGTGCGGAGAATTAGTTACAGAGAGAAATGATTAGCAGAGGCAAAAGGCCTCTTTTCCCTCATCAGGACACAGAGAGGGTATTTGCATTGCTCCTACAAAAGCATTCAAATGTAAATTCCTGCTGAGAAAGGCTGATGAAATCATCCTGGGTTATATGTTAACACATAGTTTTCAAAACATGCTGTCTAGTGTGTTTCACACAAAAGGTAGTTATGATTTACAGAAGACTGTAAATGCTTGGAAAGCTAGATCTCTCCAGGATGATGAGAGGAGAGATATGCAAGGGAATGTTGAAGTACAAATTTGTCTTTATTTAATTGAATGGAAGATGGCCTGAATAGCTCACATCTCTTTTGACATTGCTGGCTTCACTTATCCGTCATTTTCTCCTCACCTGGATCCAATTATTGCTTGTCAGTTCCTTCCTTAACCTTTGCCCTCACCCTATTGTAGTCGCTATCTCCCCTTTACATTCTCAGTCCTGTCATACACAGAGGTACGATTGCTGCTTCATTCTGATTGATCAATTGCCAAATATAAAGGTTATAGACAGTTTCTGTGACATACACATTGACTTGCATTGAATCTACATATAGTGTTGATAAAATTCCTTTTAGTGCTTGTAACAGAAATGTTCTGTAAAATAAAATGTCTGCTGAACTTGAGCTCAGTACTCAACATATAGCAATGTAGCAGTTTTACATTTTAAAAATAGACATATTGGCTGTTTTACATGAATTTTCATTTGATGATAGAAACAAATGGAGAAAATAGATATTTTTTAAATGAATTCTTTGAGAAGACAGAAAGCAGTAACATAATAATAGACACCCAAGTTCAACATGGATCTTTGCTCCTGCAGAACAGGATGTGTCGTGTGTTTAATATTTCAGCAAATGTGAGTAATACTGTAAACATATTGTTTGGTTAAGCATTCTTTATACAAGTGATTCATTATGGGTTATATGTAAAAGTTATGTAGACATTGTAAAGGAAGAAGGGATTAGTTGAGTTAGGTGTTTAAGTGCAACATTAAGGGCTGCAGGGATTTTCCTATGCAGTTCTGTACTGTTCTATGTTCTAAAAGGACTGCAAGCTATGCATGACAATTATAGAAAATAATTCTGAACATTTGAAAAAGGACTTTGAGATGATCTCCTTAATTTCCAAAGCTTTGGAGAGAAACAATTTGTTCAAGTGAGCGAATTGATTCTGCTGTCAAGAGGTAAGTACTCTACCACGCAGGTCAAAAATTGTGGAGCACTAATACACTAAATGTAGATTGCCATTCTTGGATGGCACAGAAATGATTTCAGCCCTGCTGCTAAATGCCTCAACATGGTCAGCTTACCTGAGGCCTGCATCATATTTTGCACTGTGGTCATTCAGCATTAAAGATGTGCAAAATATAGCTCATCAGATGTGTAGGGTTTCTCTGAAAACTGCATCAGTCGAGATGTGACAATGCAGGTGAGGAATAGAATGAATCAATTGTAATAATGGGCCATTCAAATAACTGTATTTTAGTTAATTAAATAATGCTGCTAAATTTACACAATTCTGATAACAATCTTAAGTTGATTAAAGTTGCTCCTGAACCTTAATTTCATATCCAGCTTAACACTGCAAATTTTCAAGTTTTGTTTTTTTTTAAACTTTGAGTCACTTACAACACTTCCTAAAATTAAGCTGATCTGAATTGAGTCTTCAGATTGATTCAGAAAATACTTGAAATTTGGCTCAGATCAAATTCAACGGCACCTGTTCCTTTAAAGTGCAGTGTCACCTCATTGTGAAACGTTGGCTTGGCTCAGCTTTTGGAGCAGACCTTTATGCTATTTGCCAAGAAGAATCTACAGCAAAGCAATCTGATCTTTTTTAATGTGGAATTTATGTTTTTAATTATTAATGACAATATGGTTTCTTTGTAACAGGCATATTAAGTAATTCAGTAATATGGAATCATCATTAGATATACTGTGACTGGGCTCTTATTTGCCATGAGGGGCACTAGAACTTAACTATGCACTTTTAAATTTGTGTTGAAGCTGAAAACTGATTGTGCCACAGCAACAGAAATGGCACCTGTGACCTGAGTGAATAAGCTTGCAGTTATCTCCACAACCATTCACAATGCAGGTTTGAGTACTAAACAGAGCCACAATTGAGGAGGAGGAGAAATTAATGCAGGTGAATTTCACATCTCTTCTGGGACAGAAAGAAAAACAAAGAAAGAGAGAGAAATTTGGAGGCACCCTCTAAGTAGGACTTTATGGAGACACAAGAGACTGCAGATGCTGAAATCTGAAGGTTTCAAGTACTCAACGGGTCGAACAGCATCTGCGGGAGGAAAGTAACTGCCAACATTTTGGGTAAGCAAATATAATTCATTATGGTTAGTAATTTAAATTTATGTCTCACTAATCCTGAAAGACTTAGATTATTTTTAGGCAACGGAGCTCCATGTGTATGAAATTAATATTTTTGTCTCATTGTGGCTATATGGTACCTATAAAATGTATTCACCCCTTAGATGTTTTTATGTTTTATTGTTTTACAACATTGGATCATAGTGGATTTAATTTGGCTTTTTTGACACTGATCAATAGAAAAAGACACTTTCGTGTCAAAATGTGAAAACAGGTCTTTACAAAGTGATCTAAATTAATTACAAATATAAAACACAAAATAATTGTTTACATAAATATTCACCCCCTTCAAGTCAGTATTTAGTAGATGCACCTTGGGCAACAATTACAGCCTTGAGTCTGTGTGGACAGGTTTCTACCAGCTTTGCACACCTGGACTCTAAAATTTTTCCCCATTCTTCTTACAAAACTGCTTAAGCACCGTCAGATTGCATGGGGATCATGAGTGAACAGTCCCTTTTAAATCCAGCCACAAATTCTCAATTGGATTGAGGTCTGAACTCAGACAGTCACTCCAGGATATTAACTCTGTTGTTCTTAAGTCATTTCAGTGCAGCTTTGGCTTTAAGCTTGGGGTCATTGTCTTGCTGGAAAACAAATCTCTTAAATCACAGTCCTCTTGCAGACTGCATCAGGTTTTCTTCCAGGTTTCCCTGTATTTTGCTGCATTTACTTTTACCTTCTACCTTTACAAGCCTTCCAGGTCTGCTGTAGTGAAGCATCTCCACAGCATGTTGCAGCCACCACCATGCTTCACGGTACTGATGGTGTGTTTCTGATGATATGCGGTGTTTGGCTTAGGCCAAACATAGCATTTAGTCTAGTGGCCAAAAAGTTCAATTTTAGTTCCATCAGATCATAGAACCTTCTTCCAGCTTACTTCAGAGTCTCCCAAATGCCTTCTGGCCACTTCTAGTCAATAGTGGCTTTGTTTTTGCCACTCTTCCACAAAGCACCCGGGCAACAGTTATTGCATGTGCAGCCTTTCCCACCTCAGCCACAGAAGCTTCTAGCTCCTGCAGAGTTGTTATAGATCTTTTGGTGGCATTCTTCACTAGTCCCCTTCTTACATGGTCACCCAGTTTTTGAGGACCGCCTGCTCTCGGGAGATTTTCTGCTGTGACATATTCATTCCATTTTTTGATGATTGACTTAACTGTACTCCAAGGAATATTCAGTGACTTGGAGGTTTTCTTGTATTCATCTCCAAACTTGTGCTTTTTAATCATTGTTTCATGGAGTTGTTTGGGGTATTCTTTTGTCCTCATAGTGTAGTTTTAGCCAGGATGCTGACTCACCGGCTGTTGGACCTTTCAGATACAGGGTGTATTTTTACTACAATCAATTAAAACGCCTTGATTGCACACAGGTCTCCAAAAAGAGATCTTCATTTAAACAATTGTGACTTCTAAAAGCAATTGGCGGCACCAGTGCTGGTTTGGTGTGTCATATTAAAGGGGATGACCACATGTGCAATCAATTATTTTGTGCTTTATATTTGAAATATAAATCACTTTGTAGAGATCTGATTTCACTTTGACACAAAAGAGTCCTTTTCTGTTGATCAATGTCAAAAAAGCCAAATTAATTTCACTGTGATTCAATGTTGTCAAACAATAAAACATGAAAAGATTTAAGGGGTAAATACTTTTTATAGGTGCTCTATAAAGACTCAAAAAATTGTAAGTACATTTATTATCAAAGTATGTATGCAGTATATAACGCTGAATTTCATCTTCCCCACAGACAGCCATGAAATAAAGAAAACCACAGAACCTCTTCAAGGAAAAACATCAACCCCCTCATGCACAGAAAAAAATCACTCAAACAGCAAAAGATAAAGAGAAAAGAACACGGAATAAAAACAGTAAATCAAAAAAGTCCATATTTAGTTCAGCTCAGTTTGTTATCTGGCAGGATGCCCCAATCGAAATCACCAAAATAGCAGCAAAAAAAGGAGTGGACAGAAAACAGGAGTACATCTAACATGAATTGCAGAGACAAATCCACAAACCACATTAAGTAAACCTTGCCCTAAATCCAAAACTCTGATTCCATCTTTCCACTGTGTGGAAGGAGAGAGATAGAGGATTCAAACACAAGGATCTTCCTTTGGGAACAGCAAATGAGTAGGAGACCGTCACACACAGACACCTTCCTCCTGTGGCATCGAGTGAGAGGCTGGTAAACGGTGCTGAACACCTGCTTGCCTTCGTCTTGATGATTTTGATCTTCCTCAGCGTTTTAGTCGGAGAGATCAGCGAGAAATGAAATCAATCATCTCCAGGCTTCCTGGATTCAAGGGTCCTCAAATCCTCACGAAGAGAGCAAAGTGCCTGATCACTCAATTGGCCCAAAAACAAACCACCAAAATATATACCACAGGCTCCAACAGTAGCAGAACCACATTTGAAAGAAAAAGAAGACATTAAAAGACAATCAAATGAAGTTGATGGAAGTATATTCGTTTATCAGAAACAATAACTACCAAAACTAAACCCCCTGGGAAAATGTGCTTGGCATTTGTCTTCAGATACTTACTCTCTATATTCACTATTTTCTTCAACAGGGCTGTCCCATCTTGGTATCCACTGCAAGGAACTCAATTTCACATGTTCAGCTGTATAAAACTTTGGTCAGGACTCACTTGGACCCTTGTTTGCAGTCCTAGTCACAGCATTACAAGAAGGATGTGAAATAGACAATAGACAATAGACAATAGGTGCAGAAGTAGACCATTCGGCCCTTCAAGCCTGCACCGCCATCTTGAGATCATGGCTGATCAATTCCTTATCAATACCCGGTTCCTGCCTTGTCCCCATATCCCTTGATTCCCCTATCCATAAGATACCTATCTAGCTCCTTCTTGAAAGCATCCAGAGAATTGGCCTCCACTACCTTCCGAGGCAGTGCATTCCAGACCCCCACAACTCTCTGGGAGAAGTTTTTCCTTAACTCTGTCCTAAATGACCTCAGAATGCCCTTATTCTCAAACCATGCCCTCTGGTACTGGACTCTCTCAGCATCTGGAACATATTTCCTGCCTCTATCTTGTCCAATCCCTTAATAATCTTATATGTTGCCATCAGATCCCCTCTCAATCTCCTTAATTCCAGCGTGTACAAGCCCAGTCTCTCTAACCGCTCTGCGTAAGACAGTCCAGACATCCCAGGAATTAACCTTGTGAATCTACGCTGCACTTCCTCTACAGCCAGGATGTCCTTCCTTAACCCTGGAGACCAAAACTGTACACAATACTCCAGGTGTGGTCTCACCAGGGCTCTGTACAAATGCAAGAAGATTTCCTTGCTCTTATACTCAATTCCCTTTGTAATAAAGGCCAACATTCCATTAGCCTTCTTCACTGCCTGCTGCACTTGCTCATTCACCTTCAGTGACTGATGAGCAAGGACTCCTAGATCTCTTTGTATTACTCCCTTACCCAACTCTATACCATTCAGATAATAATCTGCCTTCCTGTTCTTACTCCCAAAGTGGATAACCTCACACTTATTCACATTAAACACCATCTGCCAAGTATCTGCCCACTCACCCAGCCTATCCAAGTCACCCTGAATTCTCCTAACATTCTCATTCCATGTCACACTGCCACCCAGCTTAGTATCATCAGCAAATTTGCTGATGTTATTTTCTATGCCTTCATCCAAATCGTTAACGTAAATGGTAAACAGCTGTGGTCCCAATACCGAGCCCTGTGGCACCCCACTAGTCACCACCTGCCATTCCGAGAAACACCCATTCACCGCTACCCTTTGCTTTCTATCTGCCAACCAGTTTTCTATCCATGTCAATGCCTTCCCCCCGATGCCCTGAGCTTTGATCTTACCCACCAATCTTCTATGTGGGACCTTATCAAATGCCTTCTGAAAATCGAGGTACACAACATCCACTGGATCTCCCCCATCTAACTTCCTGGTTACATCCTCGAAAAACACCAACAGATTAATCAAGCATGATTTACCCTTGGTAAATCCATGCTGGCTCGGCCCAATCCTATCACTGCTATCTAGATATGCCACTATTTCATCCTTAATAATGGACTCTAGCATCTTTCCCACCACCGATGTCAGGCTGACAGGTCGATAGTTCTCTGTTTTCTCCCTCCCTCCTTTCTTAAAAAGTGGGATAACATTAGCCATTCTCCAATCCTCAGGAACTGATCCTGAATCTAAGGAACATTGGAAAATGATTACCAATGCATCCGCAATTTCCAGAGCCACCTCCTTTAGTACCCTAGGGTGCAGACCATCTGGACCTGGGGATTTGTCAGCCTTCAGTCCCAACAGTCTTCTCATCACCGTTTCCTTCTGAATGTCAATCTGTTTCATTTCCTCTGTTACCCTATGTCCTTGGCCCATCCATACATCTGGGAGATTGCTTGTGTCTTCCTTAGTGAAAACAGATCTAAAGTACTCATTAAATTCTTCTGCCATTTCTCTGTTTCCCATAACAATTTCACCCAATTCATTCTTCAAGGGCCCAACATTGTTCTTAACTATCTTCTTTCTCTTCACATACCTAAAAAAACTTTTGCTATCTTCCTTTATATTCCTGGCTAGCTTGCGTTCGTACCTCATTTTTTCTCCCCTTATTGTCTTTTTAGTTAACTTCTGTTGTTCCTTAAAAACTTCCCAATCATCTGTCCTCCCACTCACCTTAGCTCTGTCATATTTCCTTTTTTTTAATGCTATACAGTCTATGACTTCCTTTGTCAACCACTGAGGCCCCTTTCCCCCCTTTGAATTCTTCCTTCTCTGGGGGATGAACTGATTTTGCACCTTGTGCATTATTCCCAAGAATACCTGCCATTGCTGTTCCACTGTCTTTTCTGCTAGGCTATCCGTCCAGTCAACTTTGGCCAGCTCCTCCCTCATGGCTCCATAGTCTCCCCTGTTCATCTGCCACACTGACACCTCCGAGCTGCCCTTATCCTTCTCAAATTGCAGATAAAAGCTTATCGTATTGTGATCACTACCTCCTAATGGCTCCTTTACTGTGAGATCGCTTATCAAATCCTGTTCATTACATAACACTAAATCCAGAATAGTCTTGTCCCTGATCGGCTCTCGTACAAGCTGTTCCAAGAATGCATCCCGTAGGCACTCTACAAACTCCCTATCCTGTGGTCCAGCACCAACCTGATTCTCCCAGTTCACCTGCATGTTGAAATCCCCCATAACTACTGAGACATTACCTTTGCCACATGCCAGTGTTAACTCCCTATTCAACTTGCACCCAATATCCATGCTACTGTTTGGTGGCCTGTAGACAACACCTATTTGGGTCCTTTTGCCCTTACTGTTCCTCAATTCTATCCACATAGACTCTACTTCTCCTGACCCTATGTCCCCCCTGGCAAAGGACTGAATCTCATTCCTCACCAACAGGGCCACCCCACCCCCTCTGCCCACATTTCTGTCCCTACGATAGCATGTATACCCTTGTACATTCATTTCCCAGGTCTGATCTCCCTGCAGCCATGTCTCCGTTATCCCAACAACATCATAGTTACCCATTCTCACCTGGGCTTCAAGCTCATCCGCCTTATTCCTGACACTTCGTGCATTCAGATATAGAATTTTTAACCCATTTCTCCTCTCTCTGTTTGAATCGCTGCCTATTGTGCTTAACCCAGCTCCCCGAACTCCCATCGGGCTATACGCCCCTAGAATTTTGTTGTCCTTCCTACATTTACTTATTCTTGCAACACATTTAACTCCATGTTCCGTCAGACCATCCCTCTGTACATGAGTCCTCCTTATCACTTGTTCCGCCCCACCTTCCTCTACTACACACTTAATATTCCGGAACCGTGTAGTCCCCACCTGTCCTTTATTCATCCTCTCGCTATCCTCTCTCACATTCTGGATCCCCGCCCCCTGCAAATTTAGTTTAAACCCCCCCAAGAAGCTCTAGCAAACTTCCCTGCAAGAATGTTAGTACCGCTCCAGTTCAGGTATAAACCGTCCCTTCGGAACTGATCCCACCTTCCCTGGAACAAGGCCCAATTATCCACAAACCTGAAGCCCTCCCTCCTGCACCATCCTCTCAGCCATGTATTAATCTTTATAATCCTCCTGTTCCTTGCCTCACTCGCACGTGGCACAGGTAGCAATCCTGAGATTGTTACCCTGGAGGTCCTGCTCTTCAGCTTCGCACCTAACTCCCTGAACTCCCTACGCAGGACCCCCTCACTCATCCTACCCACGTCATTGGTCCCTACATGGACCACAACATCTGGATTCTTGCCCTCCCTCTCGAGAATAACCTGCACCCGATCTGAGACGTCTCGTACCCCGGCACCAGGGAAGCAACATACCATCCGAGACTCCCAATCTTCCCCACAAAATCTCCTATCCGCCCCCCTGACTATAGAATCCCCTATCACTACCGCTCTCTTCTCTTCCCTCCTCCCCTTCCTAGTCACGGGTCCAACCTCAGTGCCAGAGACAGGACCACTGCAGCTTGTTCCTGGTAGGTCATCCCCACCAACAGTATCCAAAACGGTATACTTATTTTTGATGGGAACGGCCACAGGGGTGCTCTGCTCTCTCTGTCTGCTCCCCCTGCCTCTCTTGACTGTCACCCATTTGCCTACCTCCTGTCTTTTCGGTGTGACTGCCTCCCGATAACTCTTATCAATCTCTGCCTCTGCCTCCCGAATGATCCGTAGTTCATCCAGCTCCTGCTCCAATTCCCTAACTCAGTCTGATAGGAGCTGCAGCTGGTTGCACCTATTGCAGGTGTGGTCATCAGGGACAACTGTGTTGACCCTGACCTCCCACATACTGCATACGGAGCACACCACTGCTCTAACCGTCTCCCCCATTACCTGATCCCAGATTAGTCAGAATAAATGAAAAGCAGGCTTCTTGCCGAAGTCCTCTTGCGCCGAAGCCCGCTGAGCCAAAGCCCAGCACTCTGCTCCTGCACACTCCGCTGCCCGCTCCTGAAAGTGGGTCGCTTTTTAAAGCCCGCGCTCGCCGCTGACGTCACCCGCGCTTGTGCAGCTTTACCTTCCTCCTCAGGTATTGTCCAGGTAGGTCCGAGGGTCTCGGCCTACCTACAACGGCTGATCCTCCGATCTGCAGTCGTATGTCGATCACGAGCACTCCTTACTCCCGCTCCGCTGCTCACACCGAAATCTCTGGAGAGTGTCCAAACATATAATTTATGGAACCAGAAGAGTCACCACAATTCTGATTGGAGGTGGAATTGGATGCAAGGCAGCTCTGGCAGGTTTTCCAGGCCAATACTTCCTACAAGGCAAAATCCAACCTCATGAATGTCTGTGACGCTTCACTCCCAGGTGAGCTCAATGTCTTTTATGCATACTTTGAAAGGGAGAATAAAACTACACCTACGTGAATCCCTGCAGCAACTGTTGACCCTGTCATCTCTATCTCAAGGGCCGATGTCAGAACATCTTTCAAAAGGGTGGAACCCTCGCAAGGTTGCAAGCCCTGATGGTAGGGCTCTGAAAACCTGTGCCAACCAACTGGTGGGAGTGTTCAAGGATATCTTCAATCTCTCACTGCTGCAGTCAGAGGTCCCCACTTAATTCAAAAGGGTGACAATCACCCAAGAAGAGCAGGGTGAGCTGCCTTAACATCTATTGCCAAGTTGCACTCACATCTACAGTGATGAAGTGTTCTGAGAAGTTGGTCATGGCCAGAATATACTCCTGCCTAAGCAAGGACTTGGATCCACTGCTATTTGCCTATCACCACAACAAGTCTACAGTGGATGCACTCTCACTCAGTTTTGGATCACTTTGACAATAGAACATCAGAAGCAGGAGCAGGAGTTAGCCCATTGAGACTGCTCCACCATTCAATAAGATCATGTCTGATCTGACCACAGATTCATCTCCACCTACTTGCCTTTTCCCCATAACCCTTAATTCCTCTATTATGCAAAACTCTATCCAACCTTGTCTTAAATATATTTACTGAGGTAGCCTCCACTGCTTCATTGGGCAGAGAATTCCACAGGTTCACCATTCTTTGGGAAAATTAGTTTCTCCTCATCTCCACCCTAAATTTACTCCCCTAAGTTTTGAGGCTACATCCCCTAGTTCGAGTCTCACCTACCAGTGGAAACAACTTTCCTGCCGCTACCTTATCTATCTCTTCCATAATTTTATAAGTTTCTCTAAGATCTCCTTTCATCCTTCTGAATTCCAGTGAGTACAGTCCCAGGCAATTCAATATCTCCTCATAATCTAACCCCTTATCTCTAGAATAAACCTGGTGAACCTCCTCTGCATCGCCTCCAAAGCGATTATATCCTTTCTCAAGTAAGGAGATCAGAACTGCACGCTGTACTCTAGATGTTTGATTCACTATCTAAATAATAATTTTATCTTTCGTTTTTTCCCCCCAAAGTGGATGACTTCTCTTTTACCAACATTGTATTCCATCTGACAGACCAATGCCCAATCATTTAACCTATGTATATCTCTCTGCAGACACTCTGTATCATCTACACAAGTTGCTTTTCCACCAACTCAGTGTCATCAGTAAACTTGGATACATTATACTCTGTCCCCTCTTCCAGATCGTTAATGTATATCGTGAATAGTTGCGGACCATTCACCAACGCCTGTGGCACCGACCACTCATCACTAATTGCCAACCAGAGTAACACCCGTGTATCCCAATTCTCTGCTTTCTGTTGGCTAACCAATTCTCTATTCAGGCTAATATATCACCCCAACTCTATGCATCATTATCTTATGGATAATCTTTTACGTGGTACCTTATCAAACACCTTCTGGAAATCCAAGTAAATAACATCCATCTGTTTCCTTCTATCCATTGCGCTTGTTATATCTTGAAAGAACCTACAACAGCATGCTGCTTATTGGTTGCAACTCTGCGTTCAATATAATCATACCCTCCATTCTAGTCAACAAGCTCCAAAACCCGAGTTTCTGTACCTATGCAACTGGATACTTGATTTCCTTATTGGAAGACCACAGTCAGTGAGGATCGGTAATAACATCTCCTCCTCCCTCCTCACTGACAATCAACACTGGTGCACCTCAAAGATTTATGCTTAGCCCACTGCTCTACTCTGTCTAGGTGCATGACTGCATGGCTAGGCACAGCTCAAATGATGTATATAAATTTACTGATGCCACAACTATTGTTGGAAGAATTTCAGATGGTGACGAGAAGGGGTACAGGAGTGAGACAGATCAGCAGGTTGAGTTGTGTCACAACAACAACCATGCACTCTACATCAGTAAGACCAAGGAATTGATTGTGGATTTCGGGAAGGGGAAGTTGAGGGAATGCACACCAGCCCTCATCAAGAGATCAGTAATAGAAAGGGTGAGCAGGTTCAAACTCCAGAGTGTCAACATTTCTGAGGATCTATCCTGGCCCAACATATCAATGCAATTGCAAAGAGGGCACAACAGCGGCTATATTTCATTAGGAGTTTGACTAGACTTCGCATGTCACAAAAGACAGCCATAAATTTCTAACTGGAAAGCATTCTAACCTATTACATCACGATCTGGTATGAAAGGGCCACTGCACATGATTGGTAACAGCTACAGAAAGTTGTAAACTCAGCCAGCTCCATCATGGGTAATATGCTCCCCAGCATCAAGGACACTTTCAAAAGGCAATGCTTCAAAAAGCACTAAGAACATCAATCACCCTGAACATGCCCTCTTCTCATTGCAACCATCAATAAGGAGTAGGGGATCCTGAAGGGACACACACATTGATTCAAGAATAGCTTCTTCCTCTCTGCCATCAGATTTCTGAATGGACAATGAATTCATCTATTCTCCTTCTTGTTTTACACTTCTTATATTTTATTGTTATTATTTTTAATATTATGTATTGCAAAGTACTGCTGCTGCAAAACAACTCATTTCATGGCATATGCCAATGATATTTAACATGATTTTGATTCTGATTCTGATTCATAAAACGATTATTCAGTTGGATAGCCGTGGCCTTAATTGGCATGACTGAGTCTTGCATGAGGACATACACTATGCTGTTCTGATGCAGTTATTGTCAGTCTTATGAGTTTAGTCCCCTTACTTTTTTAGAATGTCCAAAACTCTGATCTTCTTTACCCTAATGTCCGCCAATATTTAATCACCCATCACCTCAACACTTGCTGAGCCATATTGGCTCCCTAATAAGCACTGTCAAATACTTCCATTTCTCTCTATCCTTACAGTTGCTTTCAACTCCATAAGTTTCTGAGGATTTGAGCTCCTCTAATTCTGGCCTTTTGTTCTTCTCTGCATTTATTTATTCCACCAGGAAAAATTGTGCCTTGCAGTTTCTCCCTTCTTCCCTTCTCTTCTTCTTCAAGACACTCTTATAAACCTCCCCCTGCCTAAGCTTTTTCTCACCTGCCCTAACATCCTATAGTGATTAATTGTTTGATTGCTCTCTTAACGAATAACTTGGGATACTTTTGCTATATTAAAAGTGCTACATCAATGCACACTTGATTGTTTCCGTTCCACCATAACAATGAGCATACTTTATTGCAGACTACAATCATTAATGATATTTGTTCAACCAAGGTAAAACAGATTGCAATTCCTGACATTGAATTCTGTCTGCCACATTTTAGACTCACTGTACAATTTGTCAGTACCTCTCTGGACTTTTCTGAGGCTTCTAGGCAATTAAAATTCTCCTGGATACCTAAATTTCCATACAAAGTTTCTGAATGTTATCAAATTAAAAGTCACCAGACCCATTCAAATACTTAGTCTGGTGCAACACTCTTTTGACATGGGTGCAGTTTGAATGGTGAAGTATTCATGTTTGGAGGATACAGGTTATGCCCAATTACGTCAATGAAATAATAAAACTCCCTTGGCATTTCTTGGGAACAATGTGGGCCATGGACACTGAAGTAAGTATTCAGTGCTAAATAAAGAGCTCAACGCTATCTGGCACAGTTCTATGAGATCAAGTTGTTTTCAAGGTTGTTTCCCCTTTCTCATTCTTGCCTACTCTGTCCCACACTGACAGATGCCAATCTCAAAGCTCCTTAATCCTGACATCTTTTCTGCAGATTTCCCCAGTCCCTAATCACAATTACTTCCTAGTTTGCCCCTTCTCAGTCATTGTTAAAGCCCAAATTTCCCTGATCATGTCTTCTGGCCTCATTGAACATCTCCTTGATGCTCCTTGATGCTCAGACAGGGTTATCCCCAATCCCCTCCAATCATTTCTTGGGCTCTGCCATTTTTCGACCTCACCCCAGTTCCTGTGCCAGTGATCCCTTCTCTAACTCTCTAGTGTTCTCCAAACTCCTTTGTCACTCTTAATCCTTGTTCCATTGTCCATATACAGGCTTCCTCCCACTGAACTCCTCTCCAACACCTCCTCCTTGTCTCGCTGACTGATTACTTCTACCTCTAATCTGCTTCCAGCCTTCTTCGTCAACCATCACCATTCACCCTAATCGCAGGAGACCCCAGGATGTCGCCTGAAGTTATACTTGCATATGTTATGTCCTGTTCTCGAAAGAGATGACCATACTATTTTATGGAACTACAATGCCCCATGAAGCACCAATAAAATATTTGTTCTCCCTTGTTGAAGAATTACCAGCCCATATATTTCTTATTATGTTGTGATCTGCAAACATCAGCACCACTCCTTTCTGGATATTATCATTGTGTCACGCATACTTTCAGTTTTTGTCACCAGCATCAATTTTACTCATTCTCAGGCTAATTACAACACAGTTCAATGAAAATCATTGTGCTCCAACAATATGTCTCAGTTCCAACTCAGTAAAGGACCTCTCACTACCCTAGAATGTCATTTTCAATTTTCCAGTCTAATCATATGTGTTTTTGAGTGAAACTGGCAATTTAGCAGCAATTAGTGAAAATTATGTGCACTTCAGCGGGTCATTGACTAGAACAGGAATGAATCTGCCTGAACTCATTTTGCATCTAACGATTACATTCAGTATACTGAACTGTCTTTCATCTGACAGTCTAGTCTGGATTTAAACCAAAGCCTTAAAGATCAAAGGTCACTGATAAGGAACAGTGTTATTTTAGAATAATATATCTGCAGCACCAAATATCTACAATAACACCTTTTGATGGGAAAGTAAATCTCCAGTAAATAGCAAAGTCTTACAGTGCAGAGCATCACTAAAGCCAGGTAACAGTATACACAGGGAGAATGGCAAATAAGTTCACTTTGTTTAGTTCAAAGTAAAGTGAGAACTTTGTTCAAGTTCAAATTCAAATTTGTGTTATTTAGAGATACAGCTTGGAACAGGCCATTCTGGCTCACTGAGCCACACCATCCAGCAACCCACTGATTTAACCTAGCCTAAACACAGGAAAATGTACAATGACCAATTAACCTACTAACTGGTACATATTTGGAGGAAAGCAGAGCATCCAGAGGAAACCCACGTGCACATGGGAAGAGTGTACAGACTTTCTTTCGGAGGACACCGGCATTGAACTTTGACCTTTGATGCCCTGAGCTGTGATAGCGCCGGGCTAACTGCTATGCTATCAGTTTGTTGTTATTCAACCGTCTACATTTATACCGCTTAATGAAACAATGTTCATCTGGACCAAGTATACAATACAGTACACCTAACTCACACACAGCAGATATATTAATATTACCACAAATAAAGTACGTTTGTAAATAATCAAATATATTCCAGAGGACTGCCATTTAGCCTAATGTACATTTTAAAAGTAAACAGTATAATGCTACTAGCACATCATGAGTGATGAGACATGGGTGGTGGCAGGGAGTTCCGTAGTCTCACAGCCCGGGGAATTATCTATTTCCCATCCTAACAGTCCTTCCTTAATGCTAGGTATCTTCTGCCTGATGGGAGGGCGTCAAAGAGATTGTGGGATGGATGAGAATAATCTCTTACAGTGAAAAGGGCCCCGTGTATTCAGTGTTCCTGATAAATATCTTGAATGGGTGGAAGAGAAACATAGTTGATCGTCTCAGCAATCCATGCAATCCATTGTAGGGTCTTTCAGTCAGATGCTTTATAATTTCTGTACTATGTGGTGATACAAGTTGTCAAGACACTCTCATTTGTGCTCCTGTAAAAATTGGTTAGAATTGGGGTGGGGGCATCTGCCTCAATCTCCTCAGGAAGTGGAGACGCTCCTGTGCTTTCTTGAACTGACTGTCCATCAAAGAAAACAATAAAACAACATAATTTGATTCTTACTATCCTTCCCTCTTTGAACACTGTTCCCCAGGCAGATGGAAGTTTGAGTGAATTGAAGAAAGGAATGAAAAAGCCTCTTTATGAGTCTGGATACAAGTAAAAAGCAGCAACAAGTATGCACAAATAAATAATAAAAAATTCAAAGGAATGCTGAGAAGGGGGAATACTGATGTACTTGAAAGTAAAGTTGTGAATAGAGAAATTGGTGAATAGTGGGAAAAGTGGGCTCCAAATACAAAGTGTACGTTTGTAATTAATGCTTTTTCTTATATCTTGTGAGGAGTGAGGAAACCATTATGAATACCTTTGCACATGGAAGAACAGTAATCAAGATTCTAATAAGAATATAAGAAACTGAAACGAAGGTAGGCCGTTCAGCCCCTCATACTTGCTCTGCCATTCAACAAGATCATGGCTGAATTGTCACCTCAGCAACATTTTTTCTGTTTATCCTTTAATTCTCTTCCTACCTAAAAATCTGCCTACCTATGAACTTAAGTTCCAGGAAAAAAAAAGTCACAAGGATTGGATAGAGTCACTGTTAAAATTTGCGTTTGGTTCAGTGAGACTGACACAGTCTGTTATCAGAAAGATTAAGCTCTTCCAAAAAAGTCAGCTAAAACCGTTTGTTCTCCTTGAGGTTATATTTTGCAGTACGGAGACAGTTTAAAATGTGCTCAGAAAACGGGCATGATTTTATCATTTTACAGACATCTCAAAGATGCTTGGCACATTGGACCATTGGACACAGAACATGGCACATCACTTTGACCCCATGTTTATAACTTATATCCATCTTACAACGATTCTGATGGACTCAACTTTGAATACCAGAGTGCATAACAATTTCAGTTGGTATAATTAGCTAAGTATGATTTTAAATGACTGAACTTATGCAGCTCTTTTGATACACGCCAAATAATTTCTATTTTTCTTATCCCTATGGTACCTGCCTGCAGAAGAAGTATAAAATATTTGTGGACAATACTAGATTGAAGAAGTTTGTTGGTTGCACATTGTTTCAGGTACAAGGATTTAATTTAGAATTTCAAAAATATCACTGTGAAGCTTGTTCAATGATTACACTGCCAAATAAATATAAATCCAGCCAAAATAAATTAAATTACAACAATTCAACCAAATAATTTGGCACACGTAATGATATTAAGCATATTAATGCAGCCATCCAGATGGTATTACTGTTACACAAAACAAATTGAAAAAAAAATGAAAATCAAAAATAAAACTGCAAGTCCAAAAACAACGCAGAACATTCTGGAAACAATTGCCAAGTCAGGCAACATGTGTGGAATCACAAACAAAGTTACCATTTTGGGTCAATGACCCTTCATGAGAAGTTGAAAAATATAATAATATCCAGTGAGATATTTCACAATTAAAATATTGTTTTAAATAGGGAGCAATTAAATTATTATTGTGTGAAAACATGTGCAACTCTCAGAATATTAAGAAAATTTGAAGATGCTTACATTATTCTACCTGGAATGGAGACATCTGAAGAATGATCTTACTGAGGTATGTTGAATTGCTATGGGTGTAGGAAAAATCACCTGGATTATGAACATCTCAAAGATGTTTGGCATATTGGCCTATTCAACACAACGCATGCTACATCATTTGACTACATGCTCATAATTTATGAAGATTCTTATGGTTCAACTTTGAATGCCAGAGGGCATAATAATCTCATTTAGTATAATAAATTGAGTTTGATTTCAGATTACTGGGCTTCATCAACTCTCTTGATATACACCAAATAATTTCTAACTGTTTTTCTTATCCCTGTGATTCTTGCACAGTACAATTATGAAATGGTTTTGCAGTTAAGTATGGGTGAGGACTGGCATCCGCACATACTTGCCACAAATATTAATGTCCACTAAAATAAGTCTCCAGAAATACTGTAGATCTAGAGGCCAAACCTTGGATTCATTTAAGAACCTATTGGATATTATGATCGGAGAATTCAGGATATTTGTTGTGATCAAAATTGTGAGAATGAACTGCTACTGCGGTCCTGAAGAAATGCCTGCAAAAATCCATTGGCAAAATTCAACATGTTAATCTGAAATTCCTTATTAGTCAATATTACTTGTTAAATAGTGAAATGTTTCCATAACTTATTTTTTGTATCATTCAATATTTACCAATATTGATGGGTGGATTACCATAATGTCAGTTAATACTAGTTGTCAGAATCAACACTGAATACCTTACATACACAGTTGAGAATTGCATGATAATTAAAAACTGCATACAAAATTTGTGGAAAAAGCTGAAACTAACTAAATTTGGAGGCTGAACTTAGGACAGAAAATATTAAATACGTACCATCAGTTTTTTTAAATGGTCTACTTATAAATGTAAGTGTGAAAAGCTATGGAAGGAAGATATAGAATAAATATCTGAGGAACCAATTAAAGGGCTAGATTTTCATTAGACTTTTAACACCATGACTACAATGCTATTGAAAAAAAAATCAGAGAAAAGAGCTTCCCTTTAGAAGTTACCACTACTGCTAAAGAACCCACACCGCCACCAGATAAGTGAGGCATTAGGATTGTGTGACATTTGTTTGCTGTAAGGATGGCAAAGGTCATGAACACATCCCTGCCAATCCAGCTGGGTCCTTGCTGTTGCCAGGACAGACTGCTACTGCTCAATTTGAGAAAAGACATTTCAAACTCCTGAGCTGCCAAAGGACATTTCCCAAATTTATTTATTTATTTAGAGACACAGCACGGAGCAGGCCTTTCCGGCCCAATGAGACGCACCACCCAGCCAACCACCTATCTAACCCTAGTCCAATCACAGCACAATCTGCAATGACCAATTGGCCTACTAACTGATACATCTTTGGAATGTGGGAGGAATCTCGGGCCTTCCCACTGAAAATTGGCAGCCTTTCACCATATGCAGCATCATGGGTGGCACTATGCAGATATACAAGGAAGGGGAAAGACACAGAGTGGACTGGAACTAATCATGCAAAGTCGTGAATAGCTGATGCTTCTGTGCATTATATTGAAAGAAGATCTCCCCTAACCTTTGACCCTTCTATGCTGTACGAAGAGACAATTACTCACCAAGATTGTAACTGAGATGTCATAAAATTGATGATAGAATAAACACTAGAGAAGCAAAGTAGTGTGCACTTTTCCATTAATGCATTGAAATCACCATTCTACTGATTGGATATTTACTGAGGTGATGGTTACACGTTCATTTATTACTGACAGGGATGATAACTAAGATGGTCACATGTAAGCAAAATAAAGTGCTCATACACTGTCATCTTGTAGGATCGCACTGAATGTTTAGAGTATATCTCTTTACTTAAGAATACCAGTGCACTAAGCTTCACTGAAGAAAAGATTCCAGAACTGACATGCGCTGTGAAGTCCATTGTAATAAATGCTACATGCGCCTCCTTTCTTCCACCTTGAACTAATCAAATTCTTCCATATAATATATCCGCACTGGACAAACATTACAGTAGATATGAGGTGAAAAGGGCTTCTACAAAGTTTCAGGTGTAGGAGATTCACCCACCTGTTTGACCAAGATGGAAAGTAAGTAAAAAGCAAAATACTGCAGATGCCAGAAAACCCACATAAAAATGGAAAATGCTGGAGGAGTGCTCAGTAGGGACCTGAATAGTTGTGAATAACAGTGAGTTTGACTGAAATATTAACTCTATTTTCCACCTAGAGAAGTAAATGCAAGTATTTGTACATCAGATTTCATCAAAGCATCATTAGAAGGCATTTCTCAGCCACTAAAAGACATTTAAAATCTGTCTTGATCAGTTGTTTCTGCAATTGCTGCTCCTCTCAGAATGAAATGAACTTACTGTACTATGACTAGCCCTCAGAATGAAGCGTATAAAGGAAATATTAATAACATGGCAGGCAGACTAAGCTTATAAATGTATGTATTAGCTCTGCACCAGGACTATGATTGCTAGTCACATTAGGGAATGTTGCAGTTCTGTTAGAGTTCACTCCATCACCTTTTGAAATTCTGAGAGAAAATCAGAGAAACCATTGAAAAGCTTTGATTGTTTTTCCTCAGTCCCTTCAGGTTTTGTTCTTAGTGTGAAATCTTGAAGGACAATAGAAGTTCAGGAGTAAGAAATACAGATCAGACAACTGAATATGACGTTGGCATATTCTGCTGGTCATCCATTCCAGCTCTACCACAGAACTTATGGATAATCATTATTAAACATGACTTAGGCAGTGCTACATCATTGGATATTCGCTTTCAGATTAGATATTAGGTGATAAAAATGCAAAAGGCTGCATGATTCATGAGATGAGTTCATCCATGCTCAAGCTAATATCCTTCTTTCTTCCAAAAGCTAACTAGTTATTTATTAATTTGTTGATTGGTGAGCTGGTCGTATTCCCAATTGTTTACCATTTGTTAACATAATAATAATGTATTGTAATGTAATAATGTATTAAATAATGTATTAAATAATGTATTAATAATTTATTAAATAGGCAGCATTTTTGAAATGTCCTGAGGATGTGATAAGGCACCGAGAAATAAAAATATGTTTTGTTTTACCATCGAATCGGATCGTGTCACCTTGTGGATACAGTTCCACATCTCACTTCAGGTAAATTGGTGTGTGCGGCTTTATTAACTGAGCAATTATCTGAAAAGGCAGCTTTCATAAAAGTAAATGGTTTTCACAGGTTGTAGGTAAAGGGCTAAGTACTACTTCAATTCACAATGGCAAGATTTTCAGTGTTACATTTGTGTTTGAAAGAAACAACAGCTGTGAATAAATGATCTCTTCATTTCATTTTTATACACAAAAAAACAAAACACTAGAGACTGTCAAATGTTAAGGTTCTGCTGCAGGGAATGACAGTGACTTCTTAGTTCTTTATGAATTACACAATTAGCCTTTAAAATGCTGTACTTTAAAACTCTCATTATGATCTGTAGATTTAGGCAAAAATCAAAACATGATTAGCAGCGATTCATTATCACATCAAAGAACATTATTTTTGCAAATGAGATGCATTATTTTCTCATGATAGGCTCTTTTTTATTTTTAATTGGAATCTGCACAAACTTCTACATAAACAACATTTAGGACACTGTGAGAAGCAGTAAAACATTCTTTTAAGCTGCTTTCCATTTAGAGCCACACTTACCAAATGGGATGGGAATAGAGAAAGCTGCAGAAGCCTTAAACAGACAATGAAATCCAAGCAGACAGGACATTGCTTGTCAACTGTGAGTCACTGGGTACTAACTTAATCTGAGAAAGAAGTTCATGAGTTTGTCTTCCTCCTGAGCCCAACAAATGGAGCTGACACCTCCAGGAATTACTAAGGGAGTGAGGAGGCACTGTTGGTGGTCCTTTTTTTTTCAGGATTAACCCATGTCCTAAATAGATAGATAGATAGATAGATACTTTATTCATCCCCATGGGGAAATTCAACATTTTTTCCAATGTCCCATACACTTGTTGTAGCAAAAACTCATTACATACAATACTTAACTCAGTAATAATATGATATGCATCTAAATCACTAACTCAAAAAGCATTAATAATAGCTTTTAAAAAAAGTTCTTAAGTCCTGGCAGTTGAATTGTAAAGCCTAATGGCATTGGGGAGTATTGACCTCTTCATCCTGTCTGAGGAGCATTGCATCGACAGTAACCTGTCGCTGAAACTGCTTCTCTGTCTCTGGATGGTGCTATGTAGAGGATGTTCAGGGTTTTCCATAATTGACCGTAGCCTACTCAGCGCCCTTCGCTCAGCTACCGATGTTAAACTCTCCAGTACTTTGCCCACGACAGAGCCCGCCTTCTTTATCAGCTTATTAAGACGTGAGGCGTCCTTCTTCTTAATGCTTCCTCCCCAACACGCCACCACAAAGAAGAGGGCGCTCTCAACAACTGACCTATAGAACATCTCCAGCATCTCACTGCAGACATTGAATGACGCCAACCTTCTAAGGAAGTACAGTCGACTCTGTGCCTTCCTGCACAAGGCATCTGTGTTGGCAGTCCAGTCTAGCTTCTCGTCCAACTGTACTCCCAGATACTTGTAGGTCTTAACCTGCTCCACACATTCTCCATTAATGATGTCGGACGTATGGAAATAATGACACCATTTCTGATGCTCTGGCTAATATTTCCTGATTAATACCCTATTCCTTCATTACTACTCTGGTTTATCTCCTGATTAATAATCTGTTCATTATTACACTGTTGTTTGTTAAGAACTTGCAGCATACGTGTTGCTCACCAATCTTCCTATTTGGCATCTTGTTTCAAAAAGTACTTCATCGGCTGTAAAACACTTCAGTATCTCCAAAGGTTGCGTAAATTGTTCCATGAGTACAGCTTTTCTTTATGAGAAAGAAAGTGGGCTGAATCATTGTGAGAAAATATACTAGGATGCAAAGATGCACAAAAAGGACTAAGTGTTTTAAGATGTTTTACTTCTCAGAGATGTAAAATCAGTTGAGGTAGTAGTCACGAATAAATAGAATGCCAAGTAATCGTGAGTTCAAATGATAGAGTTGGCAATGCTTTCACATGAGAAGAGGACATAATATGGGATGCATTGTGACATACCTTGTAATTTTAAATAGTGATGAATAGGTTGATAAAAGATAATATCTGTGTTAAGGCTTTGTTTTTCTCCTATAGGTTTGAAAATTAACTGATTTAAAATAACTAGTAATGTGTCTTGGTGTGGGGAATAAAAAAGATACTAGGATCTCTTGCAGTGGAATGTAATGGGTGACAGATGACATATTGTTAATAACAGAAACTATTCTACATAACACCGTCTAAGAGATGATGTCTTTCGTAATGATGTCAATGTAAGATGACCGCTTTTGGTTTGTTTGTAATGAAAGGGCTGTGGCTTTTATTAAGCACATAATATGACCTTTGCATGTTTTATTCATAAAATCCTACATTGATGACTCCAATATTCTCAGATGATTCCAGAATTACTTAACAACATCTCGAACAACACAATTGCTTTGAGGCTGCTGCAGTTTTGGGAGCAGGATGCTACTATGTGGTTTGCATAGGCAGAAGCCCTGTTCATGCTGTGAGAAATTTTACTATGCCCTAGCATCGCTAAGTAGTTCCACTTCAGCCAGAGTGGTGAGTCTGCTGGAAGACCTGCCTGTACATGATAAATATGTCACACTGAAAGTTCACCCATTAGGATTGTCTGAGTCTGAGCACGCCAGACAGTTACTATCCTTGCCCAGCCTGGTGACACTAGGCCTTCGGAACTGACTGACCACATGCTGTCTCTCCTGGGCAACACCATCCTTGTTTTATTTTTAAAGAACTCTGTATGCAACAAATGACTAACCAAGTTTGCACAGCCCTTGCTAATACACCCATGAAGACTATACAGCTTGTGAAAATAGCCGATAGTCTGCACTCAGCCAGGCTGTGAGGTGCATTGTTCCTCCTCCTTTCTCTGTTTCAATAAGCCCTGTCAGTGAAGCCTTGGGCACACGGCTCAGACAGTGCTGTGTCTATGTTTCTCCCAGGCACACATCGACACGAATGCAAAGTGCTGACTGCCATGCAGCTTCGATGGTGTCAGCACACCGTGAGTTCCATCTGCCAGGGTAGTCCATTGTTCATTATAGACACCCTTTCATGGCGACGCTTCCTGTGCGACACAAGGTCTCAAGTGAGTGTGCTGCCAACATTGCCCATTGATTATAAGGGCGATGGACCCTCGCTGGAGGCCGCCAATCACAACAGGATCCAGACTTATAGGACACAATGCATGATGCTCTGCTTCACTGGATGATGCTACACATGGGACTTAGTCTTGGCTAAAGTTTCTAGAGCTCTGCTAGGCACAGATATTCTGTGCATCAATGGGCTGTTAGTAGATGTTAAGAAGGATGCAAAGGATGCAAGTACCTGCAATAAGTTCCCCACAACAACCCCCCGCCCTCCAAAAGGAAGTACAGCACAGTTGACTGCAAGTTCTTGCTCCCTATCTAGCCTGCTGCTAGTTTTATTTTCTACTGGAGGGTCGGCATTTCACAGCATTCTTTGACTACAAATCCCTTATGCATGTGATGGCCAAAGCGTAAAACCCTTGGTATGCATGGCAGCAACATCACCAGGCCTACATTTTGGAGTTCACAACTGACATACAGTGCATCGGAGGGAAAAACAATGCTGTGGCTGATTACCCCTCACAGCCCGCCATTAATGCTATACATATTGGGGTTGATTATGCCAGCTGACTAAGCTACCAACCCAGAGGTCCATGCTTACAGCATAACAGTCATGGGCCTGCAGTTGGCTGATGTCAAGTTCAGGGATATAGGCGGTTCTCTCCTGTGCAATGTCTCAACTGGTCACCCTTACCCCATAGTGCCGGCAAACTGATGGCATATTATGTTTAACTTCATTCATGGCCTCTTGCATCTGAGCAGGAAGATTTCACAGAAATGGTTGCTTCAAAGCTTGTGTGGCACGGCCTTAGGAAGAATGTGTGAGACTGGGGTGCAGCCTGTGTTGTGTGTCAGTGGACGAAAATTAACTGTCACGTTGGGGCACCAACAGCACCTTTCGAGGTCGCTGAGTGACAGTTTGACCATTTCTATGTGGACTTGTGGACCAACCCCCCACCCCTACGGTTTTACACATCTCCCTATCATGGTGGACAATACCAACAGGTTGTTCCTCTAGTATCAACGACAGTTGTGGATGTGGCTTGGGCATTCATCAACACCTGGGTCACATGGTTCAACACCCCATCTGACCCTTCTCCTGACCTCCATCTCCAACTCTCTACAGACCTCTGGGCCACAATGGCTCAGAACCTCAACATTAAGTTGCATCGCACCACAGCGTATCACCCACAATCCAATGGCCTGTGCAAGCAGTTTCACCGTTCCTTAAAGGCTGCTCTGAGGATCTCCCTGACAGATGAGTGTTGGCACATTCGTCACCTGTGGGTCCTGCTGGGGCTCAGAACAGCTCCAAAACAGGACCTGTAGTCCTCTGCTGTTGAGTTGGTGTACGGCAGCCTCTGTGGGTTCTGGGTGATTTTATTTCTGATGCCATGATCGCCTGGTCAGTGTCTCAGCAGCATTCTGTCCTCTTTAGTAAACTCAGTTCTCTTTCACCTATTCCTAGCTCCCATGACAGCACTCTTGGGTTCTATTGACCTACGTTCTACCCCACTCATTTTTGTCCGCCATGATGCACATCAACATCCTCTTAAGCCCCTTTGCAATGGCCTGTTCCACATTTTGTCATGGGGCAAAAAGACTTTTGCTGAGGACAGGACAGGTAAAACTGAATGTATTTATGTAGATGGGCTTAAACCAGTCTACCAAGAATGGACGGTACCACTACTATACCCTCTGCCTTAAGAGATGACCAAGAGTGTGTCAGCACTCCTGAGGATGAGCCAGATGCATCTGCTGTTACTCCTATCAAGGCACATAGGATCCAAGTCATGCAGGCTCACAGTGTCAGTTTGGGTGAATTCTGGTGGGGTGGGGGTGGTGCTGCGTAAGGGAAAGTAATGGGTGACAGATGATAGAATTGTTCACAATAGAAACTGTTCTACACAGTCCACAAACACTGTCCTTGAGTTGTTCACTTTAAAGAGATAATGTCTGGCGTAATGATGTCAGTGTAAGGTGTTGCTTTTGGTTTGTTCACAATGGAAGTAAAGAGCTGTGGCTTTTGCTAAGCGCAGAAAATGACTCAAGCATGTTTTATTCTCAAAATCCTACAGTCTAATAGTGATCTGACCAATTCCTCATAAAGCCTCAGCATGACACCCTTGCTTTTATATTCTAATCCTCTTAAAATGAGCACTGACATTATATTTGCCTTCCTTACTGCATGTTAACCTTTAGGGAATCCTACACAAGCACTCCCAAGTCTCTTTGCACCTCCAATTTCTGAATTTGCTCAGAATGTAGAAAAGTCTTCACCTTTATTTCATCTACCAAATTGCTCAACAATACACTTCCCTACACTAAATTCCATCTGCCATTTCTTTGCCCATTTTCCTAATTTATCCATGTCCTTAAGCAGACTCCCTGTTTCCTCAACATTACCTGTCCCTTTGCCCATTATTGTATCAGTGTATGCAGAATATGATTTGTATCATGGTAGGTTTAGAGTTCTCCCCCCACCCCCACCACCACTCTCCTCCATCTGGAGGAACTGATCCTCAGACTCAATAATTTCTCCTTCAGCTTCTCCCACTTCCTTCAAACCAATGGTGTAGCCATGGGCACTCACAAGAGTCCCAGCTATGCCTGCCTTTTTGTTGGCTATGAGAAACAGTCGATGTTCCAAGCCTACACTGGTATCACTCCCAAACTCTCCCTACACTACATCGATGATTGCATAAGTGCTGCTTCCTGCACCTATGGTGAGCTCATCGACTTCATCAACTCTGCCTCCAACTTCCACCCTGCCCTCAAATTTATATGGACAATTTCCCAACACCTCCCTCCCCTTTCTTGATCTCTTTGTCTCCATCTCTGGAGACAGTGTATCTACTGCTATCTTTTATAAAACCGCTGATTCTCACAGCTACCTGGACTACAGATCTCCCCACTTCGTTACTTGTAAAAAAGCCATCCCCTTCTCTTAGTTCCTCCATCTCCACCACATCTGCTGTCAGGATGAAGCTTCTCATTCCAGAATAACTGAGATCTCATCTTTCTTCAAAGAATGGGGCTTCCCTTCCTCCACCATCAATGCTGCCCTCAACCACATCTCTTCCATTTTGTACATATCTGTCCTCATTCCTCCTTCCCACCGCTAAAACAGGGTTAGGGTTCCTCTTGTCCTCACCTACCACCCCACTAGCCTCCCTGTCCAATACATAATTCCCATAACCTCTGTCATCTCCAATGGGATCCCACCACCAAGCACATCTTTCCCTCCCCCTCACGTTCTGCTTTCCATAGGGTTCGCTCCTCCCCACTGATCTCCCTTCTGGCACTTATTCTTGCAGGTGGAAGAAGTGCCACATCAGCCCCCACACACCCTCCTTCATGACCATTCAGGGCCCCAAACAGTCCTTCCAGGTGAGGTGATAATTCACCTGCTAGTCTATTCGGGTTCTTCTACTGTATCCGGTGCTTCCATGTCGCCTCCTGTATATCAACGAGACCCGACATAGATCGGGAGACCGCTTTGTTGAACACCTATCGTCCATCCGCCAAAAGAAGTGGGTTCTCCCGGTGGCCACCCATTTCAACTCTACTTCCCATTTCCATCGCAACGTGTCAGTCCATGGCCTCGTCTATTGTAACAATGAGGCTACTCTCAGGTTAGAGGAGCATCATCTTATATTCCATCTGGATAGCCTTCAATCTGATGGCATGGACATCAACTGTTCAGACTTTCAGCACTTGTACCCCTCCCCCCTTCACCATTCCCCACTCCCTTTTCCCCTTCTCATCTTACTTGCTTACCTGCTCATCACCTCCCTCTGGTGTTCCTCCTCCTTCCCTTTCTTCCATCGTCCTCTATACTCTCCCATTAGATTCCCTGTTCTGCAGCCCTTTATCTCTTTCACCAATCAACTTCCCAGCTCTTTACCCCTCCCCCAGTTTCACCTATCACCTACTACCTTGTACCTCTTCCTCCCCTCCCCCACCGTCTTACTGTGACTTCTCCTATTCCAGTCTTAAGAAGGGTCGACTCTTTTCTCTTTTCCACAGATGCTGCCTGGCCTGCTGAATTCCTCCAGCATCTTGTGTGTGTTGCTTTAGATTTCCAGCGATTGCAGATTTTCTCGTGTTCGTGTTTAAAATCCGATTAGGTCGGCAAAATGGACCCATGAAATATCATCGGCAAGGAAGATTAAGTAAAATCTCAGGGCTATTTTTAAGAATTAAGAAAAAGAAGTTAACCAAGGAAAAAATGGGTCCATTAGCCAGAGGATGTGGGTAAATGAATACTTTCATGTGAATTCACTACGGGGAAAGATATAGTTGAAGCTTCCATTTGAGTAGGTGTAATTTGAAAGCACATTAAGACTAAAGAGAGGGATGTAGAGATTACAGGAGAGTAGATCTCCAGACCTGATGAGATGAATGTCAGACCTTTATGGGAGGCAAGAGAGGAGTTTACTGAGGCCATTGTGTAGATATTTAAATCTTCACTGGCCACTGGGGATGTGCTAGGTAACTGGAAGACAGCAAAGGTTTCACTTTTTTTCAAGAAGGGCAGCAGGGATAATGCCATGATACGGCAATTATTGACAAAATTCTTATAAGTTGACATTTGAAAGGCAGGGATTGGTCAGAGATAGTGTGCATGTGTTTGATGGTGAGTGATCTTTAAATTGAGTGCTTTAAAGAGGTAACTAATATATTTGGGTGGCAGCGTGGAGGTATGTCTCCACCAAAAGAGGTATAGGGTGCTCAATCCCTCCACTGGCTTCCAGGTTAACTTTGGACAAGGTGTAGTGCCTGCTTACCCCCCCAATCAGGGTCATGTGAAGCCACGGGAACAGGTGATGAATGATCTTTTGAGTAACTGGTGCAAATCATAAATCCTGGTTTTGTGAGCAATGACGCCAGGCAGGTAATTCCTGGAGAGTATTGAGTATGCACCCATCCTGAAGAGACACTGCCCTGAAGAAGGCAATGGCAAACCACTTCTTTAGAAAAATTTGCCAAGAACATGGATAGCAAAGGCAGATCGTGATCACCCACGCCGTATGACACGGCACTTGATAATGATGATGATGAACTAATATATTGATAAGTTTAGTACAGCTAATGTGGTTTATAAGGACTTTAGTAAGGCCATATGTATCACTATGCCACACTGCTTAAGTCAGGCAGCCCCTGTAAACTCAGTCACCGGAGAAGGTGATACATGCATTTAAGGTGAGAGAGCGTAAGTTCAAAAGGCATATGCAGGACAAATATTTTGTACAGAATTATGGGTGCTAGAATTCACTGCCGGGGTAGTAGTGGAGACAAATATAATCAAAACATCTAAGAGTCTCTTAGATAGGCATTTGAACATGCAAAGTTTAGAAAAATATGGGCATAGCATAGGTGGAAGGAATTAGTTTAGTTAGGTACTTAGTTACTAGTTTAATTAGTCTAGCATAATGTTGTGAGCCAAAGGTCTGTTTCTGTGCTCTGCTGTTCTATGTTATATGTTCTGTGTTCTATTACTTAATTATTTCAAGATTATCAGAAACTGTTAAAGAAGTTAAAAAGGCTTGGTGATAATGACACACAAGAGAAAATCTGCAGATGCTGGAGTTCTGAACAACATACACAAAATGCTGGAGGAACTCAGCAAGCCAGGCAGCATCTATGGAAAAAGTACAGTCGACGTTTCGGGCTGAAACTGTTTGGCAGGGTCCATAGATGCTGCCTGGCTTGCTGAGTTCCTCCAGCATTTTGTGTGTGTTGCTTGGTGATAATGAGCTGCTCAAATGGCATTGTAGGGCTCCTGTACTGTGGGCTTTAGGATCTGCAGTCTGACACCTAGTCACTCCTCTATCTCAGGAATGATACACTTTTGAGGCCTGGAACTTGATTGTGGGATCATAAACGGTAATTACTGAAGTGGCAATAGATTAGGAAGTAAGTGTGAAGAACACAGTCTGGTCACAGTGAATTTTCTGGACCCAGAAAATATACTTTTGAATGAGAGGTTGTGCAATCTTCATTTGTTGATAGAAGCTTACTTAACTGCAGAAATGTTTGAATAATGCTCCTTCAATACTTTCTGTAGCTTTCATCACCATTAACTACGGACAATGCTAAATAAACCTGTAAGAAAATCCAACTTTCTTGAGAGTGTGTTCAAATTTTTGAAAGCAATTGGTCCACCATATATTTTGCAGTGATGAGGTTGCCAAATGAAGATTCCTCAGTACAATCCAACACCACAATAATGTCTCCTCAATATAGTCATATTTCCAAAGACATTTCTATGAAACTTTCATTTCTGCTTTAAAATGATTTTTGCCACAATTTTGTAAAAAAAAGAGATTGGGCTATTAGCCAATAATTGTGCTTGTTCAGTAAATGAATTCATATTGTTTTATTAAGAGTTCCTGACACATGTTAACAGTTATGGTGAAAGTTCATGCACTGTGTTTCATTACAATTACAAACCAATATTGAAAGAGTGTAGTTGAAGTAAGGTAAGCAAACATGATGCAGAATGTCTGAAGACTGACATAAGAAGTTTATTGCAGTTCTATTTTATTGCTTGAACATTTTCTTCTTCTAGCTGGATTGGGAATCTCTATGAATTCCAAACTATTATGTAATTAATTTGCTGTTGCAAACATATGTATGAATTGCATGACCTCAAATTTTTCATTGGTTCTTAATCTTATTTGCATTTCACTTATTCTGTGAAAAATCAAACAAGGGGAATACCAGTTGTCTGTGATGACATAAACACCCCTGGGATATGCTAAGATTGATATTCTGCCCTAAACCAACATTTAGGTTTTGTAACTTCAAAACAATAAACTAATTCAAAGGCTGAAACAGGAAGTCCAAAATGATGCGGATCTGACCAGGTGTAAGCGAGGTGCACGTGTATCACGTGGTAGCATGATGACATATGCAAATCTTGTATTTTTACATATAACCCATAATAAATTATTTAAATGAACAGGAATGCTTAATCAAACTATATATATAAAATTACTCAATTATTATTGAAATATTAAATACACAACACCAATCCTATTTTAATGCCCTCAAAAGAAATATGTAAAATCTATTTGAAACAATGTTTGATTATAGTTTGCACAACTTAAGAATCTGATTTTAATCATACATCCTGACTCATCTGGGCACAAATGTATTCATGAAAAAACTTGGTCTGAAAAGGTGAGTAGCAGCGTATGTAAATGAACAGATTTGCACATGTTGCATGAGGTCAGTTGTGAATCTATGTTACAAACAGGAACCTCAGACTTTGGATTTGAATTTTACAACATATCATGTTCTTTCTTAGGCTCATGTTCCTATTCACTCGGGAATAATGGTCTGAAAATTCAAACTCTTTGACAACTCAATACGGTTCTAAGAAACAGAAATACAAGAAATATCTCAGGTTATTTGTAGCAGTATCATTACATAATTCAGAAAACTGTTAAAGAAACTTAGCATGAAGTATGGACTGAAAGTGCAAAACTGGTGCTATAGATCATGTTTCAATAAATTGAAAGCTGGGTCATATTGTACCAGAAATTTAAAGTAATCCTTATTGTACATCTATTCTGAATTCTATCTGACTTCAGAGCAATTGTCTCTAAATTTGTAAGGTTTGACTGTCATGGGTAACTTGATGAATGTAGATAATTTTACTGATAAATAAATCTGAAAAATAATGGCTCTCTATTAACAGTAGTCATGCACAGAGCTAACACATTCTGAATTAATTATTTTTGATATTACCACATAACAGTATATTTTTCTTTTCCTTCTGTAAGTGGAGTCGTCTTTTTCCAGCTTGAAAGGATTTTAAATATATCAAATTATTGTTGTTTTACCTGAATCATATTTGGCATCAAAAAATAAGATTTCTGTCTATAAAGGGGCTTCAGTTTATGAATGCAGAGGATGGTTTAGAAGAGGTATTATCTTCCTTATCTTTCTTTTCAGTCATTGAGATCGAAATCTAGTATCTGAAAATGGAAAGACATACTTCAATTTATAAGTGTTTTCCTTTCAACTGATTAGCTAATTTTGCTTGTTACTGATATTTTTTCTAGTGAACAACAAATACAAGTGATATATTATTATCCCTTTAAGTGGTTATCTTGTTACAATGAAAAATAATGAGGCAGGTATAGCAATAGTATTGCATTTCTGCTTAGTCCTAGGTGGTCTCACTTGTCTAATTCTGGTAGGTGCTAAATGATACCAGCTGCCACATTTAACAAAGAAATATTAAAATTATCATTTATGATTTACAGTCCATTTATATGCCACATAATATGTTTCTTTTGGCAGTACAACAGTGTTTCTCAAACTGGCTAGCTCCAATCTTTCATTCCTTGTGAGGTATCAGCAGTTGAAGCAAGGCTGAAAACTGCCAAGAAGCTTTGCAACAACCAACATCTAATTGCGCAATGTGGAAATTTGAAATTTACAAATTGGATGATATTCAATCACAAGAAACTCTGTCCTAAATGTATAAGACTTAAGGGAGAACTTATATTCCACTTTATTATATAGATGAATGTGTAAAGATCAGTAGCAGGCAGCAAGCTTTGTTGCACTGATGTTAAGACATCTTCTTACTGCTGGATTTATGCAAATCTTTATTGACTTCTGCCCACTGGTTGAACACCTAGCTGGTGGATGGGAGTAGAAATTAGTGTTGGAGTAGATTATAGCTAACAGTGAAAAGCAGTGAGTGGTTGGGGGCCTTTTGGAAACAGTGGACGCCAGAGTGGTGAAGCCTGATAGATTCTGGAGGGGACTGGGAGAGTTCCCCTGCTTCTGTTGGAGCAGGTCTTCAATATTTACCAAACATCCAGTTATATTGCATTACACTTGAGATTAAGATATAAAGATATAAGAAGGTTAGATTGCAATGTTCTAAGATAAACTAAATCACACCTGCATTTTGTGGAAATCTTATTTTTTGTCCGGTTGAAGGATAGTGAAAATTTAAATGGTGAAGAAGGTGACGGGTTTAAGCTTGGGAGAGAAATTTAAAGTATTAACCTTGCTCGTGCATTATTTCCTCTCTTCCTGCATATTTTAATAAGTGCCCAATTAAGACAATAAAGTCAATCTGATTCAATAAGATAAGGAGAGTTTAGATATTTCCATTATTTCCTTCAGTTACAAGGACAGCAACCAACAAATTATGATTATGCGTTCCCAAAGATAAAATATGAAAAAAAATCCTAATGATGATCAACCAGAGAAAATAATAGTTTGAGGGTTGCACATTAAATATTTAATTCCTGTTTGACTTTTATGAAATTGTAGAATCAACATTAAATCAGAACTTGATGGCATGAAATATGCACTCCACTGTAGCCTAAAATTGATATGCAGTTTAAAAAGTATATGCCATTTTTGATAGTTTTTAAATGCACAATTATATCATAGTAATCCAGTAGCAGCAAATAAAAAGCTATTTTTTCCACCAGCTCATGACGAAGACAATTGCTTCTCAAAACTATATTCTGAAATGTTATGCTGCAGATCTGTCACTGTTTAGTTTTTCCCATCACTGACATGGGATATTCCTGCCTAGAAACTCAGAATAGTAAGGACACATGTGAAATGGTTAGGAGGAAGAAGGACAGTTGACAATTGTGCAAAATAGATGATAAAGACTTTCTAAAAGCCTCTCAATATTTTTGCTTTCATTGAGAGGAGAGTCAATTTCCCCTGTGTTACAGTCAATCAAAACTGACATAATTAAACAATGCTTTTGGTAGAAAGGTAATTTTATTCTCAATACGTGGTTTAATCAATTTCTTAATGGTATTGCCCCCAATCGTTTCTCTACAACAAGATACTGTAGGTGAATTTAAGCTTAAAAGAAAGAGGGTGAACAGTTTAGATTTTACTATTTTGCACAATGGGCAGTGAACAAAAGGAAAAGGTTGTAGACAGGTAGGCAGTGACAGCAGTTAGTCACAACAAAATCCAATAATAAATAATTGTCAAAAAGAAAGAATGTGAAGAAAATCAGTTATTGCAGCAGAATTAGCATGTCCTATTGAGAACTATCTCAATATTCACATGTCCCCAAATATATCTGTTGTCATATTGAACTATTGTCAGTGATATTCCAGATCACAGGCATTGTATAGCTGATCTTGTGAGTGTCCACTAGCTGCACTGATTTTTTTTTTCTGCTGTGAAGTGCTTTTGCCTTGTGTTTTCTTTTCTTGGCTTCCAGTGAAGACTCACAGGCCGTGCAGTGTTCCAGCAGGTGCCAGCGTGTGTGACTCTCCTGGTACATTTGCACAGATCCAGTGGCTGAATTTGCAACTTCACCAGTACCCAGCAGCACCATCATTACAGACAGAAAATCAGAATTAAAGAGGCACCACCTGGATACACAGGAAACTCTTCCAGCAAAAATGCCTTTCTGATTCAGTCAAGGAAAAGTAACAAGATAGCCATGTGCTCTTTATGTCATTAACATACAAGAGAAAAGATAATATATTCAATGTAATGTATGTTGTTTGGTTGTTTATTGTCAGTGATGAAAAAGCTAGATTTTTTTTCTCTCAATAAGGAAATGTATTGAGAAATGTAGGATGAATTCAATTTATCCAGCAATTGGTTAAATGATCAAAAGTTAATAGCTTGTTTTTGGGGGGGTTCATCTACAGTATTGGACGAATGATCTCACTCTGCGAATGATCCTGTTAATGATCGAGGCACAGATTGGAGTCAAAGTTGCCACCATTACTCCAAAGTCTCTTTCCCTCAGAATATAAGTGTTGTGGATTTTCTAGCGATCCAGAGCATCAGAAGTTCTGAATGTATTACCCATCCTGTGTGAGATACAAGAGGAACTTGGTGTAAAATGATCAGTGCCAATAGGTACAATAAATGATATGGTGCTGGGGACAAGAGCGAGGTTCAACCAGAGGGCAGAGTGCTTAGTTTCGCACTCCTGAGCAGCAATAATATTTGAATTGTTTTAAACTTGGATGTGTCGGAACCACAGGCTGTTTAAAAAAAAATCCTGCCAGATGGTGTGCATTATCTTTTTCTGGCAAAGCAGCATTAATTGCAGAGAAGCCTAAGGCTGCACTCTGCTCATCAGTGTGATAACACTACATGACCCTGATTATCTGTCAATCTGCTCAATTAAAAGAATCATTTAGATATTCACCCAATCATTTGCCCATCCAGCCACCTGGGCCTCAACCAGGCTCCCTTTTTAATGCTGGCCTCTTGCTTTGCGTGGATTTTACATGTTTAGAAAAGATGTAATTGAACTAAAAAAGTGTTTTGAGGGCAGCTGTAACATCTGCTGTTTGTGGTATGTCAAGCCTTCAGCTTTAAAAACAGTTACATATGCTCCAAATTAGCAGGTCACAGAGATGAAGCAGTTGATGATAGTGTTTTTGCTTGCATGATAAGCAGCTTGCAGCTGTGTGCAATTTACAATTAAAGGTTGCTCAGAGCTCAGTTGCAATGCTGAATAAAGTGGCAAGAGGTCAGTCAGTGAATTAGACCAATTAGAGATGAATTATCTATTCGCTTACACGCTGATAAGCAGCTCTGTCATTGGTTTTAGATCTCTTTCTGTTTTAATATGGTGACACTTAACATTACAGTACATAATTCACTTTCCTCAAGGATTGCTTCAGCATTCAGTCTGGGTGTTATGCTGACAGATACTAAAAAAGATATGATTATCTAAATATTTATTTTAACCCTACACTTCACAAATATGTTCAGGTTTGACATTATCAAAAACTTACATTTTACAAATTCCTGCCCCTTTTTAACTGATCAGTTTTGGATTGATTACAGCTGCGATGTTGGTTAAACTGAACAATGGTTACAATTTTTCTCTTCTAGCAATTAGGATTTTCTAGAGATCATCTTGCAATATGCAAAATGATGGGCTGACTTCTATTGACTGGGTATTGGGAGTAAACTGATGGGAATATTAGCAAAGGCATACCTGCAGTTCCCTGTTGCTTGACAATAGTTCAAGTGCAAAATGATATTTAGGGACAAAAATGTCAAATACATTTAAAGAAAATATTTGGAGAAGGTATGTTACCAACAGTCAGTATTATAATTGTGTACAATGCAAATTTGGATGCATTATAAATGCAATTGGAACTGCAAAAGTTCTGCACAATTTTAGTTTGTCTAATTTTAACAGTCTGTTCTACAGCCTTCTGTAGCCTTGATATGCTCTGGAGCAGTGCAAGTTCATTGTCTTCACATGAATTCCCAGTCATTGCCACATTGCTATGGGTAAGCTCTGAGTGAAGACCAGGTGCTTCCCAGTGGGGAGAGGATGGGAATCAGAAGAAATTGTACTCCAGCTGTTCTTGGGTACCTCCAGACTGTTCGTTTGCGAGATGCTTTCCTGGGATGTCAGTTGGTGATAGCTTATGATATAAGGAGAGCCAAGAAAGGCACTGATGGGTGGAGTGGAGTGGGGTGGGGTGAGGATTTTCTCAAGAACATGCAAAGTGAAATTCTATTCTTTACTGGAAATGCCCTTTCTGTGTTTGTGTGAATTTACTAACCTCAAAAATTACTTAACTTTGCTAAATCACTCTATGGTTATGTGCAAGCTGGGCCCTGAGGGAGCTCGTGTATGCTCCCTTATAATTTAAATACTCATTTTGTAATGTATGCTATTTCCTTTGGGGAAAAACAGGCTTATGTAAATGGTTACATTATAACTGGTTTTATTTACTATATTCAATCATAAACAAGAGAAAATCTGCAGATGCTGGAAATCCAAGCAACACACCCAAAATGCAGCAGGAACTCAGCAGGCCAGGTAGCATCTATGGAAAAGAGTATAGCTGGTATTTCTGCAGTCCTGCTGGAGGGTCTCGGCCCGAAACATTGACTGTATCCTTTTTCATAGATGCTGCCTGGCCTGCTGAATTCCTCCAGCATTTTGTGTGTCCTGCTTATTTACTATATTGACTAGTTATGTAAAATGAAGTGCATAATTAATCTCAGTATGATTTGGAACTATAAGGGTTTAAAAATCAGATAAAATGGCTGCAATGAATAGAACAGATAAATATCTCAATGGTTAGGAACAGTTTGTAATCATATCACAGCAACATGATAATAAGGGAACCAAACTAAAATTGTAAGTCTCAGCCCAGTTCAAAAATGAAATGTGTTCTGAGGCAAAAAAATTACAAATATCCTAGGGAATGACAAGTGATTTATTATTTCAGAAGCTCAGCTCTTCTATGTGGCCGACCCACCATTTAATAGGCTATCACTAAAAAAAGTTAGCAGCAGCTGATGCTGGTCGCTGTTCAAAATCAAGTTCAAGTTCAGTTTATTGCCATTCAACGGTAGACATACCGTGAAAAGCTGACATTAATCAGGCACTCGAGATATTGAATGCTCCCATCACCAAACAAAAAACAGCCCACCCTGACACATTTAAATCATCGTCAGAGACTTCAACCAGACTTGTTTGAAGTAATTTCTAACCAGTTTTCAATAGCATATAACCTGCAGCACCAGGGCTCCCAACACACTCAGCCACTGCTATACAACAATTACGAATGCCTACCATTCCATGCCTAGTTTGCATTTTGGGAAATCTGATCAATTGAATGGCCTTCTCCTTCCTGTATTGGAATCACTGAAGGATGCTCAATAGCTGTGGCAGGACTTCAATGCTATTACCTCTTACAAAGCAAAACCTAGTGACATAGGTTACAGCACGGCTTCAGTCCTAGATGAGCTCAATGTCTTTTACACTCACTTAGGTCATCAAAGCATGGAGGAGCTTTCAGGATCTCTCATACCCTCCAATGATCATGAGATTTCAATCTGTAAGGCCAACATGACAGAATACTTCAGGAAGGTGACTCCACAGAAAGCATCTGGCTCAGATGAGGTCGCTGGTTGAGTACTAAAGGCCTGTGCTGATCAACTGCCTGGATTGTTCACTAATGTCTTTAATCTCTTGCGTTGGCAGTCTGAGGTACCCTAAGCTTCAGGCAGGTTTCAATTATACCGGTGCCTAGGAAGAACATGTTAACCTGCATCAGTGAGTATTGTCCAGTAGCACTTACATCCACTGTGATGAAGTGCTTTGAGAGATTGGTGAAGAAACATATTAACTCCTGCCTGAGAAATAACTTGGAATTGCTCCAGTTTGCCTACCATTGCCACAGGTCCACAGCAGATGCCATCTCATTGGCTCCACACTCAACCCGGGAACATCTGGAAAGCAAAGGTACATACATCAGGATGTTCTTTGTTGAATACAGCTCAGCATTCAATACTATCATCCCCTCAAAACTAATCAATAAGCTTCAAGACCTTGGCCTCAATACCCCCTTGTGCAATTGGATCCCTAATTTCCTTACTTGAAGACCCCAGTCAGTTCAGATTGGCAAAAATATCTCTATCAGCACACGTCTTTGTGCTTAACCCCCTGCTCTACTTGCTTTATACTTCTGACTGTAAGGCTAAGCACAGCTCCAATGCTATATTTAAGTTTGCTGACTGAATCAAAGTTGATGGCAAATCAGCAGATAGGAGGGAGATTGAAAATCTAGGTGAGTGGTGCCACAACAACAGCCTCTTACTCAAAGTCAGCAAGAACAAGGAGCTGATTATCGACCAGGAGGAGGAAACCAGAGGTGCATGAGCCAGTCCTCCTCGGGGGATCAGAGGTGGATCGGATCAGCAACTTTAAAATTCCTTGGTGTTATCGTTTCAGAGGATCTTTTCTGGGCACAGCTGGTAAGAGCCTTTATGAAAAAAGCATAGCAGTGCCTCTACTTCCTTAAAACTTTGTAAAGGTTTGACAAGAAATCAAAACTTTGACAAACTTCTATAGATGTGTGATGGAGAGTATACTGACTGGGTGCATTCCGGCCTGATGTGGAAACACCAATGGCCTCAAATGGAAAACCATATAAAAAGTAATGAATTTGGCCCAGTCCATCACAGATAAAGCCCTCCCTGTCACGGAGCAGATCTACACAGTGTGCTGCCTGAGGAAACCAGTATCCATCATTAAGACTCCTAGCACCAAGGCCATGCTTTCTTCTCACTGTCGCCATCAAGAAGAAGGTACAGGAGCTTCAGGATCCACAACATCAAGTTCAAGAACATCTATTACCCCTCAACCATTAGGCCCTTGAACCAGAGGGAGTGGGAGTTCACTCACCCCATCATTGAAATGTGCCCACAATCTATGGGCTCACTTTCAAGGACCCTTCAACTCACGCTCTCAATGTTTATTGCTTATTTATTTACTTGTTTATTCATTTACTTTTTTATATTGTGCTTGCACAGCTTGTTGTCTTTTACACATTGGTTATTAGTCCTGGTGAGTATCGTCTTTCAATGATTTCATTGTGTTTCTTGGATTTAATGTGCATGCCCAGAAGTAAACAAATCTCAGCACTGTATATGGTGACATATATGCGCCATTTTGGGATGGCACAGTGGTGTAGTGGTTAGCACAACATTTTATTGTACAGAAGACCCGAGTTCAATCCTTGCCGCTGTCTGTACGGAGTTTGTATGTTCTCCTCGTGACTGCGTATCTTTCCTCCAGGTGCTCCTGTATCCTCCCACAGTCCAAAGACTTACGGGATGGCATGTTAATTGGCCACTGTAAATTGTCGGAATAATTGCTGAGTGGTGTGACTTACGTAACCCCCTGGGTCGCCTCAGGCTCGCTCAGCTCGTTCTCGTCCAGGGGGAGCAGCCTTCGGCCCCGCCAAACTGGGTAATCAGCTGGTGTGGATGCTGTGTGATGTCCCCGGCTCGCCAAAGAACAGACAGGACACCATATGCGATTAAATGAGTGCAATTTATAAAGGTTACTATAACTAAGTGATTAATAACGATACAGTGTATATGAAGGAAAAAAAATAAAGAAAAGGCGCCAAACTTATCAAAGTCCAAACCACTTCGTGCACAACCGTTGGAGCTCAATTACTGAAGTCTTCTGGCCACCATTCGAACCCCTCTGAACTCTTCGACCCGCCGCCTGGGACCAACCACGGTGGTCGACCAGATGCTCCACACGAATCTGTCTTCGTCTCCTCTCCTCACCGAAAACCTTGGGCCTCGGACCCCCGCTCGGGGTCCGTTCCATCGCCCAGCTTCCAGCATCGCGTCCTCTCTCTCTCACCCCCTCGCGCCGACTCCCCAAAATGCCCGCCAACAATCAGTTTACAGACCCACAAGAAAGAATAACATTAATCCCAATTGGTTAACAAACAAATACAATTCACGATATCAGTAATTTTAACCCAAACAAACTTCCAGCACTTATCATAACAAAGAAGCATTCCTACTTTTAACAAAACAAAGACGCCATTTTGATTACATACACAGTAACAAAGAAAAAGAAGAAACCCCCTTTACACTTATAAGGTCAGAAAGGCCTATTCCACACTGTATCTCAATTAAATAAAATCAAATAAAGATATACTGTATGTACTTTTATAATAAATTTACTTTGAACTTAAACTTTGAAATTTGACTTGTATACTGCCAAACAAAACAACGTTCCTCTAGACCACGGTGCACAATACAGTACATATAACTCACACACTTATCACAGAAAGTAATATTACCACAAGTAAATTAATAAATTGCTGACTGGAGGTATAGTGGCATCCTCACCAGAATTTGAGGCGAGTTCAAATCCAGCCAGTTCCTTGCCCGCTTTCCATCCATACTGGGTTCAGTGTCAACTTGGCCTCATAGAAAAAAACAGACAAATCGTAGAGAAGTGGCAAGGTTGCCACAAGCACAGAAATGAACAAAAAAAATCAATAAGTAATAAGTAGCATTTGCACCACAAGTCAAAAAGTAAACAGTAAAACACTATTGGCACTTCATACATGATTAGAACTGCATAGTGACAGGTAGTTCAGAAGCTTTCAGCCTGATGGAAGAAACTATTTCCAATTCTAACAGTTCTTGTCTGAATGCTATGGTACCTCCTGCCTGATGGCAGGGGATCAAAGACATTGTTGGATGCATTGACAGATCCCTGAGGCACACCACTGGTCACCAACCTCCATGCAGAATATGACCCGTCTACAACCACTCTTTGCCTTCTGTGGGCAAGCCCATTCTGGATCCACAAAGCAAGGTCCCGTTGGATCCCATGCCTCCTTACTTTCTCAATAAGCCTCGCATGGGGTACCTTATCAAATGCTTTGCTGAAATCCATATATGCTACATCTACTGCTCTATCTTCATCGATGTGTTTAGTCACATCCTCAAAAACTTCATTCAGGCTCGTAAGGCACGACCTGCCTTTCACAAAGCCATGCTAACTATTCCCAATCATATTATGCCTCTCCAAATTTTCATAAATCCCGTCTCTCAGGATCTTCTCCATCAACTTTACCAACCACTGAAGTAAGACTCACTGGTCTATAATTTCCTGGGCTATCTCTACTCCCTTTCTTGGATAAGGGAACAACATCTGCAACCCTCCAATCCTCCGGAACCTCTCCCGTCCCCATTGCTGATGCAAAGATCGTTGCCAGAGGCTCAGCAATCTCCATCCTCGCCTCCCACAGTAGCCTGGGGTATACCTCGCCTGGTCCTGGTGACTTCTCCAACTTGATGCTTTCCAAAAGCTCCAGCACATCCTATTTCTTAATGTCTATATGCTCAAGCTTTTCAGTCCACTGTAAGTTATCCCTACAATCGCCAAATTCCTTTTCGTAGAGAATACTGAAGCAAAGTATTCATTGGAATTCCCATGCCAGATGGTGATGCAGCTGGTCAGGATACACTCAGTGGTGTTCCTCTGTAACCATTGGTTGGAATGGGAGAATGTTGGGGGAGGGGCATCTCACTGGCCTCAAACTCCTCAGGAAGAGGAGAAGCTGCTGTGCTCTCTTGACCAAAGAGTTGAGGGACCAGGTGAGATCGTCCATTATGTGCACTCCCAGAAATTTGGTGCTCCTAACTCTCCTCATGTGCCATGATGAGTGGTTAGATTGTACCTTCCTAAAATCCAAAATCATCCCTTTGGTCTTGTCCACGTTGAGTCTTAAGTTATTGTGTTCATGCCATTCTATCAGCTGCTTTACCTCCTCTCTCTATGCTGCCTCGTCATCGTTGTGGATGAGGCCACCCACCGTTGTGTCATCAGTGATCTTGATGATTTGATTTGAACTGGATCTAGCAGGGCAGTTATGCATCAGCAGCGCGAACAGCGGCACGCTGAGCAGGCAGCACTGGGGAGCGCCGGCACTCAGCGTGATGGAGCTAGAGATTGTTCTAGCAACACGGACTGACTGTAGCCTTTCTGTCAAGAAATCCAAGATCCAATTACAGAGAGTGGTGTTGCAACATCACAAAGACAGTTTACCCAACAGCTACTGAAAGATAATTGTATTAAGTGCCGAGCTGAAGTTGACATCCTGCGTATGAGGCACATTTTCTGGGTAGTGTAAGATGGAGTGGAGAGCAGAGGCTATCAGATGGACCAATTTGAACATTAAGAGATCTGGAAAGGGTCCAATGTAGCAGGAAGATGGCACAGAATGCAAATCATAGCCAGTCATTCAAAACATTTCATGTGGTTGAGGTCAGTGCCACTGGATGGTAGTCATTGAGGCAGGTTACTGTTGTCTTCTTGGGCACCAGAATGATGGTGGCCACCTTGAAGCCTGAGTGCATAGTTGACCGGTCCAGAGAGATGTTGAACATGTCTGTTAGAACCTCTGTTAACTAGATTGCACAGTCCCGACCAGGTATATTATTAGAGTCTGCAGCTTTGTATGCTGTGACCCTGGCTAGGGTCTTCCTAATATCAGCTGCAGCCAGACAAATTACCTGCTCATCAGGAGAAAGAGGGAGCCTTCCTCTGCGGTACATCGTTCTGTGCATTGAACCAAGTGTAAAGGACATTTTACCTATCAGGGAGAGAAGTGTCACTGTCGTTGACACACAGAATGTACACGTAATCCGTTTTGGTCTGAAAGGCCTGTCACATGTGCCTCATGTCTCTGAAATGGCTGGATATTCCCTGTGAAAAATTCCAATTTGCCTTCCTGATGAAAGCACAGCTCCTGCTGAGCTGAGTGCTGTCTTATCCCAGGACCTGAAGGTAGAATCCCAATCTCTCAGCCATGCATGGACCTTTGCTGACAACCAGAGTTTCTGACTTGCCTTCATAGATGCATTTACTAACAATGGTGTCTTGAATGCACTTCTCTATATAGCCAGTCACAGATCTTGCATATTCATCAATTTTAATGTGATGGTCATGGGCAGCCAATTCCCTGAACTTGTTCCAGTCTGTGTTTTCAAAACAGCCCTGCAAATGCTGAGGTTGTTCCTTCTAACCAGGTCTTCATCTCCCTTTGAACTAGTTTAACTCTAACATTATCTGGTTTATGTAGGAATTAGCACAACAGATAAGTAGTCAGAGAATCCAAGGTAAGGACATGGAGCAGCTTCCTATGTTGGTATGAACCAGGTCTAATGTGTAGCAAAGTCAACGTACCGATAGAATTAGGCAGCACTGTTTTTAAGTTAGCATGGTTAAAGTCACCAGCAACAGTAAAGAAACATTGGGGTGTGGTTTGAAAATCATGGATGGTGCCATAGGGCTCACGCAGCACTTCCCAAACAGTAGCACTGGGGGGGTGTGATGTACACAGCAATATCAGCGACCTCCCTCAGTAAAGATAAAGGCCATGCTGCACAGCTTCACCTTGAGAACTCTACCATAGGCAAACAGTGGGTTATCGCTACAGAAGCGTTCACACACTCGTTCTTATTAGCGTAGATACCTACGCCGCTGCCGTGGGTCTTTCCAGAGGCCGTGGGAATTCTGTTGGCCTGAAAAAGGGTGAAACCTTCTGGGTGAATGGCTGCTTGAGGGGTGGTATCCTGGAGCCATGGTTCTGTCAGGATGAGTGTGCAGCTGTCCTTCACCAACGCTAATTCAGTCTCAAATGCGGGTCATCTAGTTTATCGTCTAACCATCGAACGCTTGAAAGCAAAATTGACGCGAGATCTGGTCTTCAGGGCTCACCTTTAAAATCGCACAAATACCAGGGCACTTTTCTCACTTCAGCTTTCTTGCACACCTCTTCTGATGGCGTCTCTGCTGCCAACAACACGGAATGCAATAAGCCCGTGCGGCAGAGCTCATCCACAATCCAGCATGCACTCTGATGCTTATGAGGAAATCCTCAAACTTAGTAATCACCTTTAATAAAAAATAACTATCTGTTAACATAAAACTGTAAGCCACTTCCTCTGACACGTGTAAGAGGTTCAGAATGGTAACTCTCATAGTGGTGGATCTGAACGAAGTCGGCTGATAGTGGCAGACTTCATGAACTGATTGTGTTGATTAGTAATTATATTATCATGCCTGTCTGTCAAGAGAGAATATATTGTACAAGTTGTTTCAACAGCATATTTCTTCTCAGCTGTTTACTTTCCAAAAAATTCCTTCTATTCCAGTCATTTTCAAGTTCACAGGAATTTTTCTGAGGCATGATGTCAGTTTCAGTTCAAGCACGCAATTAAAATATACAGAGAGAGCACTTCTGCATGTGCAACCACATATACTGTTCAGACAAATTCATGGGCTCTGGAAGAGGCATCATTTGTTCTATTTCTTCAGAGGTCACTTCTTCACATCTTCTACAAGTCCTTTGTTGTCCTCCCAAAAAGAAGTAATAGCTGGTCCATGTACACACTTGCATTACACACCTGCCCAGCTGTATCTGACGGAGATGTGGAGAGCCTATCTTTCTGACTTCCCACACCCTCAACTCAAGCATAAGGTCAGATATCAGTAAGGTCTGTACTGAGGTTTCCCCACAAGGACGTGTCACGATGCTGTGTTACTTTTACTCCTCGTTGGTGTCTTTCCTTTTTAAGAACACTGGATATTTTGACTTTAAAACCATGAACAAGCCTGTAACCTTGGGTGTGGCAATAAAGAAAACAGCTGTTGTTTATGCTATGGAGCCAGAAGGGGGCTGCAGGCATTGGAATCTGAAGCAACAAACAAACTGCTGGAGGAACTCAACATGTCAGGTGGAAAATGGAAAGTCAATTTCCCGGTCACCTGATCAGTCTTGTTTATACCATGCTCAACAATGACCATGCTCAATTAATCATAAATACAAAGCACCAAGCACTTCCACGGGGATAATTACAGTCAGTTTGAACTTTTAAGTGTTTGAGTCCCAACATAACTGAACGTCGGGTATCAATTTTTAAAATTCATTATGTGCAATTTCTTGTAGTACCAATATCATTGTCATACTTTAAAACTGATTCAGTCTGCCATTTGAACCTTCAGCTTCCAAGACAACAGTAGACTTTTGCACCTAGTTGAATTAAACCAAATATTTGCAACTCCAGCAATGTTGAAAATAATACCATACTTTTGATAAGCAGTAATGCAAGGTACATTAAGTCCACCCATGTTGTTAAGCTTACAAGAAACTTAGCAACAGCCACGCAAAACCTCCACACAGCATGTATTCCAAGTCATCCCAGCTGTTTCCCACTAGGAAAGTGTTATTGGCAACTTCAAAGGGCAATGACCAGACTTTGAATCACTACAACAATGAAAAACTCAATATGATAATATTAAAATGGGGAAAAAAGATTTCCTCTAACTTCTAATGAAATACAGTTGCTGACGTGCTTTCTTCATAATTGCCAGGCACAGGATAGACCTTCAGAGATATTGACACCCTGGAATTTGAAATTGCTCACTCTCTCCACTTCTGATTCCTCTACGAGGACTGGTGTGTGCTCCCTTGTCTTACTCTTTCTGAAGACCACAATCAGTTCCTTGGTCTTATTAATATTGAGTGCAAGGTTGTTGTTGCCCCATTCAACCAGGTGATCTACCTCACTCCCGTACGCCTTCTCGTCACCATCCAATATTCTGCCATCAACAGTTGTGTCATCAGTGAATTCATAGGCAGTGTTTGAGCTGTGCCTAGCTACACAGTCATGTGTGCAGAGTGAATATAGCAGTGCACAAAGCACGCATCCTTGAGTTGCATTTGTGTTGATTGTCAATGAGACAGAGATGTTATATCTAATCTGCACTGACTGTGGTCTCTTGATGAGGACATCAAGGATCCGGTTGCCGAGGGAGGTACAGAGGCCCAGGTTTTGAAGCTTGTTGATTAGTACCTGTAAGACCAAAGAATTTATCATGGACTTTAATAAGGGGAAATCAGGAGAACACACAGCAGTTCTCATCAAGGGGGTCAGTAATGGAAAGGATAAGCAGCTTCAAGTTCCTGCTGCCAGCATCTTTTAAGATCTACCATATACTGGGCACAACATATTGATGCAATTGTGAAGAAGGCATGCCCAGAATTATATCTAATTCAGTGATTAAGAAGATTTGCTCTGTCACCAAAGACCCTATGTATCAGATGTACCATGGAAAGTATTCCAACTGACTGCATCACTGCCTAATGTCAAGTCAATGCACAGGACTGGAAAAAGCTGCAGGAGCTGTAACCACAATAAGCTTCATTGTGTGCACATCGAGGACACAATGAAGGGCTCTCTCCATCGAGCACATCTACGCGTCCCATTACTATTATCAAAGAGAAAGTACATGAGTCTGAAGACACGCATTCAATATTTTAGAAACAGCTTCCACCCCTCGCCTCTCCATTTCTGAACAGTCCATGAAACCATGAATACTACCTCAATATTTTGCTGTCTTTTTGCACAATTTATTGTTCTATATATGCTTATTTTAATCTATAGTAATCTTTATGTATTACATTGTACTGTTGCCACAAAACAATAAATTTCATGACACACCTGATGGTCATCACATCAGTGATGACAAACCTGATTCTGATGGTGAATAATTCTCGAATGCTTATGAAACATTATAGCTACAATCAATAACAACATAGAATCAAACATTACAGTGACTGCATATTTTATTCCACAGCAGAATGCGGCACATTATAATCTTGTGTTCCAAGGCACAAGATCAAGAAGCAAAAGAGTGTGATAGTTAATATTGCATACATCAGAAACAGCTCACCACAAAATGTGCTTTTTCTGATTTTGAGTGAAAGCTGTAAACGCAGATCATTAAAGGATACATGTCAATGTAATGTTGGTGGAAAACCCTTGAAAAGGACTGAAACTGTCTTGCATGTGATAGCTAGTTCATTGCAACATTCACAACACAGCACAGTTTATCTGGAAAGATTGAAACATATTTTGCTAGAAACGACTTTTTTTCCCTAGAAACATCAATAGAAAACAATCACCAGCAAAGGGAAGATAAGTAGAACTTCACACTGTACTATTATTGTGATGGAAGCTGCTCACATAAAAGGTGAAACCTCCTGTTTAGCAAATATAAAGTAAGTCATGTGGAAAACCCAACCATTCTGTAAAAGCTCGTCATTCCATAAAGCCAGTGTGATGAGTGTCAAACTTAATTGTTGTAATGGCCATGCTTGGAGCACCATGTATCATTTTGGTCGCCTTCTTACAGGAAAGATGTGATTAAACTGGAAATTGTGCAAAAAAGATTTACGAGTATGTTACAAGGACTAGAGGGCTTGAGTTATAGAGAGTGGTTAGCCAGGCTAAGTCTTTACTCCTTGGAATAGGTGAATAGGAGTGACTTTATAGTGGTTTATAAGATCATAAGAGGCATCATAGCACAGGCATAGTTGTGAAGTTTTTTTATTTTGCAGCAGCAGTACAGTGCATTACATAATAATAAAAAAAACAACTGCAATTTACAATAAGAATACACTATGTATGTATGTATATATGTGTGTATATATATATATATATATATATATATATATATATATATATATATATATATATATATATGTATATATGTGTGTATATATATATATATATATATATAGGATGAGAAAAAGCTGTTAATAATCGTTCTGGTAAGATAGTGCCATTAAGTGGTGAATTTGTGCAGCTCCAACGTGAAATAACAAAAATTTCCCATTTTGGATTATTACAGCTGAAATCCAGTCACAGCCATGGGTCCTCCAGTTGGCAGCAATGTATTAAGACATTTTAAAGATCCATCGATACCCAAAATCAATAAACCAGGATGGTAGGCTCAGCTCACAAATGCAGTTGTATTTTAAGAAAAAGGAAGCAGGGACATTGTATTAGTCTACAGGTACCACTGAAATGCAAAGGCCTTAGACTTCACTCCTGACTATCCTGCTGACAAAGACAGTCTCTGGAAAATAAAATTGAAGACCTCAGCACCAATTTGCTGTAACAGAGGGACATCGGGGACTGCTGGGTGTGTTGCTTCATGGAAACATGGTTATTGCCTGCCATTTCGGATGTAGCACTACAACTCAATGGCTTTGCCATTCTCCACAAGGACAGAGCAGCTTAATATTTTAAAGGCAAAAGTTAGAGACAGAATTGGAGGCACATTAACTCTGGCAGGGTTTGCAGGCCATTGCTTCATATAAAACAAAACCTAACATCACGTAAGTATGCAATGCTTCACTCCCAGATGAGCTCATTGTCTGTTATGCACACTTTGAAGTGGAGAATAAAATTACATCTGTGTGAATCCCTGCAACATGTGGTGACCCTCCAGTCTCTGTGTTGGACACCAAAGTAAGAACATCTTTCAAGAGTGAATCCTTGCAAAGTGTCAGGCCCTGATGGTGTACATGGAAGAACTCTGAAAAGCTATGCTAGCTAACTGATGGAAAGTTCAAGAACATCTTCAATTTCTCACTACTCCAGGTGGAGGATTCCACCAGCTTCAAAAGGGCAGCAATCACACCAGAGTCCAAGAAGAGCAGGGTGAGCTGTCTCAACAACTGTTGCCAAGTGGCATTCTCATCTACTGTGATGAAGTACTTTGAGAGGTTGGTCATGGCTAGAATCAGCTCTTGCCTAAGCAAGGTCCTAGACCTGCTGCAACTTGCCTATCATCATATTAGTCCTACAATGGATGTAATCTCACTGGCTGTGCACTTGGCCTTGGATCACCTGGACAATAGTAATACCCACATCAGGCTCATGGACTACAGCTCAGCGTTCAAAACAATCATACTCTCATTTCTAATCAACAAGCTCCTAAATCTGGACCTCTGTAACTCCCTCTTGACTTCCTCATGGGAAGACTACATTCTGTGCAGATCAGAAATAATATCTCCTCCTAACCAACAATCAGCATTGGTGCATCTCAGAGATGCTTGCTTAGCCCTCTGCTCTATATCTTTACACCCACGGTTTTATGGCTAGCCATAACTCAAATGCTATTTATAAATTTGCTGATGACACAACTACATCTCAAGGACTATAGCTGCAGCATGCTGCTACCCACAGTGGATCTGCTACAATTCGCCTACCAACACGATCGATCGACAGACAACACAATAGCCACAGCTCTTCACACTGTCCTTACACACCTGGAGAAGAGGGATGCTTATGTGAGAATGCTGTTCTTCGACTACAGTTCAGCACCATGACACTATAATTCCCTCTAGGCTCAACAAGAATCTCAGAGACCCCAGGCTTTACCCTGCCTTGTGTAGCTGGATCCTGGACTTCCTGTCAGATCACCGGCAGGTGATAAGATTGGGCTCCCTCACCTCTGCTCCTCAGACCTTCAACACAGGAACCCCTCAGGGCTGTGTCCTAAGCCCCCTCCTTTACTCTCTGTATACCTATGGCGGTGTTGCCACCCACAGCTCGAATCTGCTAATTAAATTTGCTGATTACACTGCACTGATTGGCCTAACCTCAAATAATAACAAGGCAGCCTACAGAGAAGAAATCATCACCCTGACACAGTGGTGTTAAGAAAACAACCTTTCCTTCAATGTCACAAAAACAAAGGAGCTGGTTGTGGACTACAGGAGGAATGGAGACAGGCTAACCCCTATTGACATTAATGGATCTGGGGTTGAGGGGGTGAACAGCTTTAAGTTCCTCAACATACACATCACCAAGGATCTCATGTGATCGCTACAGTCTGGCTGTGTGGTGAAAAAGGCACAATAGCACCTCTTTCACCTCCGACAGTTGAAGAAGTTTGGTATGCGCCCCCAGATCCTAAGAACTTTCTACAAGGGCACATTTGAGAGCATCCTGACTGGCTGCATCACTGCCTGGTATGGGGACTGTACTTCACTGAATCACAGGACCCTGCAGAGTGTGGTGTTGTCAGCCCAGCACATCTGTAAATGTGAACTTCCCACTATTCAGGACATTTACAAAGTCAGGTGTGTAAAAAGGGCCTAAAGGATCATTGGGGACCTGAGTCACCCCAACCACAAACTGTTCCAGCTGCAATATCTGGGAAATTGTACCATATAAAAGCCAGGACCAACAGGCTCCGGGGACAGCTTCTTCCACCAGACCGTCAGACTGATTAATTCACGCTGATACAATTGTATTTCTATGTTATATTGACTGTCCTGCTGTACATACTATTTATTATAAATTGTACATTGCACATTTGGACGGAGACATAACGTAAAGATTTTTACTCCTCATGTATATGAAGAATGTAAGAAATAAAGTCAATTCAATTCAATATTCTTGGCAGCATTACATATGGTGACATATGGTCCACAGCAGAGTAAATTTTAAATTCTCCCTTTCAGGCCTAAGGATTTAATCACTGTTGAGGATTCAGTAGTCTTGTGTGATAAAGTCTTTTCTGATAAGTGGGCTCAGGTTGTTTGGCAGATGAGGCATGTGGCTATGAAATAATCTCAAGTTCCAAGACTTCCTCAGTGGTAGTTGCAGGAGTTGACTCTGGGACTGCAGGAGATGCTTCTGACAGCTCTGGCCACCTTTCTTCACTAACAATTGACTCTTCTCTCATCAACTGATTGATGTGTCATCTCCAGAAGACATCAGATGAAGTCTTCAATGTGTAGGAGAGTGGTACAGTTCTGTCCTTAATCTTTCCAAGTACTCACTTTTGATCATCTCTGTAGTCCCTCGCCAGGACTGCTTCTCCAGGAGTGCAACATTGTGGCTCCTTAACAGTGGCATCCTCAATTTGCCTCGGTGTTTGTCCTTCTGAGATTGGATTTGTGGAGATCCAAGCGTGAACACATGGCATGACCCAGGAATACTGTAGCTGTTGAGTTATTGGTTGTGGAGTATGCTGCCTTGCAATATGCAAGGAAGAAATTGGTGAGCTTCTGATTCAGTGTTTGTGTAGAGTGTTCTGCTGACATTGCTTGTAGTGTGTTCCATAGACTCTTGGACAAACCTTTCCACCGAGCTATTTGTAGCTGGGTGGTACGGTGCAGATGTAAGATATCTTATTCCATTTTTTTTCAGGAATAACTGAAACTACTTTGCAACAAATTATGGCCCATTGTCAATGGCTAAGTATTTTGGAACATCAGTCCTTGAGAAGAGGCTTCTCAACAGATCAACAGTGTGTGATGCTGTGGTGGAGGCTATTGGGAACATTTCTGGCCACTTTGCAGCTGTATCCACTACCATCAAGAAATCTGTGCCTAGGAATGATCTGGCAAAGTTGGCATGACTCCTCTGCCACAGCAATACAGGCCATTCCCAGGGATGGAGAGGTATTGCTCTTGGCACCTTCTCGATGTGTTAACATTCTGAACAGTGTGTGGTAAGCTGCTCAATCTACTGATCTATCCCAGACCACCAGACATTTTGGGCAACCATGTGGACCTGAGACAGTGTGTGGTCTTTTCTGGTTTTTCCTTGGATCCTCTCTGCCAAAATAGAGAGACTTCTGGTTTGTATTAGGAGGAATATGTCAAGAGGAGTGTCCTCTCTTGTAAATTTTTCAGCAATTTCCTTTCCAAGGATAAACGGGAAAATCCATCAGCATTTCCATGATTACTTGTCCTCTTGAATTCAATTTTATAATTGTGTCCTTCAGGAAATAGAGTATATCTCTGCATTTATGTTGTTGGTGGATCACTTTTTTCTGGATTAAAAATGGACACTAATGGTTGATGATCAGTAATGCATGTAAACTCTCTCCCATTCTGGTCTTCAACTCAATCTTTGACAAGTTGAAATGTTTTACACACCAAACTAAATTTAAGGCCTCTCTGTCAATCTCTGCGCAATTTTTCTCTCACAGTAAAGGAACGTGATGCAAAGGCTATGGGGCATTCAATTGCATCAGTCATAACATGTGACCTGGCTGACCTATAACATAAGGCAAGGCATCACAGGCAAGCTTCACTGAAAAATGTGCATCATAATGTGTGAGTACAGTGTCTGACACCACCATTTCCTTTATCATTTAGAAAACCATCTCACTCTGCTTTGTCCATTGCCATTTCTTCCTGATTGTAGTAATGTGTTCAAGAGGTGGAGCACAGTAGCTCGGTTTAGCAGGGACCTGTTATAGTAGTTGACAAATTCTAAAAATGACCATGACTCTGGCACATCCTTTATCCTTGGGGCATCCATCACTGCTTGAATTTTCTCAGCATTCTTGTATAAATTCTGTGTATCAATGGTGTGACCACGGCAAGTGATGCTTGGTTTAAAGAATTCACATTTGCGGAATCATTTTCTGAGCCCATAATCATCTAATTCTTTTGACATTATCTTGAGATTTTGAAGATGTTCCCTGTCATCCTCACCCAGATAATAAATGTCTACCAGATAGCACTGAAGCCTGGGCAGCCTTGCAGCACCTGGTCCATAGATCCACACCAGAGTGCAGGTGCAGATGCTACTCCAAAAATAAGTCTATTATAAGGATAAAGTCCTCTGTTCATATTTATAGTGAAAAACACTTTGGACTCTTTTTCCATCTCCATCTTTAGGTAGCTCTCAGCTAAGTCCACTTTGCTGGAGTGTTTCATTTAGAAAGGTTTGCAAAGATGTCCTCTATCCTGGGCAGAGGGTGTTGCTCTAATTTCAGTACTGGGTTGATGGTGACCTTAAAATTAACACAGATCCTGACAGACCCATCCTTCTTGGCTGCTGCAACCACTGGTGTTGGTCATGTGCTCCAGCTATCCTTGAAAAGAATTCCTTCTGACTCTTTGCCTCTAGCTCACTGGCTAATTTTCATGGGTGTTACAAGGAACCAGATGGGCTTTGTAAAGCTTGGATGGTGTCATTTTCACTTAATACTATTTTACCCCCTGATACGTTTGAGTTCCCCAATTTCAACTTTAAATACTGCTGTGACATCATCCAGTACTTTTCTTAATTCTTTTTCACTTGGCTCTATTGCAAGGAATGTGGCATACAAATGATGGATGGATCTCAATCAAATTGTAGTTGTGTCAGCCAATAACATCACAAAATGCTGGCCTTCCTATTTTTACCACATACAAACCCAACATGGCTTTTTGGTTGTTGTATTTCACTGTTACGAATGTCATTCCCACAGAGGTTATCTTTTCTCCAGTATAAGTTCCTAAATGGAGATTTGCAGGCTTCAGTTTAGTATCTTTGAAATGCTATTCAAACTCTTTTTGTGGAATCACTAAAATAGCCAAGTCAGCGTCCTATTCCATTTGTATTAATTTGCTGTTCATTTCTGGTGAAAGCCATTTTGTTTGTTGCTTGTTAGTTTTCATATTGTAAGTGTCAAGCCTATCCAGTCTTGTGTGGCTCTCATCAATTCAATTCTCATCATTCAATGTCTGTAGTGAGATGCTGAAGATGTTCTATAGGTCAGTTGTGGAGAGCGCCCTCTTCTTTGTGGTGGCGTGTTGGGGAGGAAGCATTAAGAAGAGGGACGCCTCACGTCTTAATAAGCTGGTAAGGAAGGCGGGCTCTGTCGTGGGCAAAGTACTGGAGAGTTTAACATTGGTAGCTGAGCGAAGGGCGCTGAGTAGGCTACGGTCAATTATGGATAACTCTGAACATCCTCTACATAGCACCATCCAGAGACAGAGAAGCAGTTTCAGCGACAGGTTACTATCGATGCAATGCTCCTCAGACAGGATGAAGAGGTCAATACTCCCCAATGCCATTAGGCTTTACAATTCTACCGCCAGGACTTAAGAACTTTTTAAAAGCTATTATTAATGCTTTTTGAGATAGTGATTTAGATGCATATCATATTTTTTACTGAGTTAAGTATTGTATGTAATTAGTTTTGCTACAACAAGTGTATGGGACATTGGAAAAAAGTTGAATTTCCCCATGGGGATGAATAAAGTATCTATCTATCTATCTATCTATCATGATCAGTATTTTCATTAACAGCATGGAAATTAGTTCACTTTCTGAAACTACAACTTGACTTTTTATTATTTTCTCTTCCCTGTGTAGTCCATTTATTTTTGCCTGCTGACAAGCTCTTCATATGTGTTCTTCTTTGATGTACTTTATGCAAGTTTTGCCTTTATACTTGCATTGCTGTATGTGTATCCCTGCCATATGGTAACACAATTTATCTGGCCACGCTGGTTTTTATTTTGACAATTCAGTTTTGCTCATGCTCACTATTATTCCTGAAGGAACTTAAATATGTCTCTTGCTTTTGATTCTATTGATACAGTGATTTCAACTGTTTTTTTAAATGTCAGTTGTGATTCAGTTAGTAGCCCTACTTGAATGTTTGCATGTAAGATTACACAAATTAAATGGTATCTCCATGCATCATTAAGCCCACTACTGAACTGGCAATGTTCCTACAATTTCTTCATTTCAGCCACATATGCTGAAATAGACTCCCCTGCCTTTTGCTTTTGCTTATGAAACCAAAACATTCTGCAATCAACAATGGTTTTAGTTCAAAATGTTCCTGCATTACATTCACAATATCAGCAAAGCTCATTTTGGCTGGTTTGTTTGGAGCAGTCAAATCTCTAAGCAAACTGTTTACTCTTCCACCAATTGCACTCAACTAAAGTAGCACTTGTTTCTTATTAGTTATTCCACTTCCTTTAAAATACTTTTCAATTTGTTCTGTATACATCATCCAGTTATCTGTTGTGCAATCAAAACTTTTCTATGTAGGCAGCCATATCTGCTTTTTTAAATCTATTATTATTACCACTGAATAATCAGTTTATGAATCTGCGAATTTCATCCTTTTTCTGTCTTTTTTATAAACTCAATTGTCTCTCTCCCCTTCTGAAGAAACACATGCTGTGCTTTTTTTAAAAAGTTGAATGTCTCTCTCCTCTTGCAAAAAAAAATTCTGCACTTCAACTGTAGGTAGTCATCTCAGGTTCATTTTAAAGGTTCCTCATGGCTACAGCTATGTTTTGTAACTCTAGAAACTGAGTGAATGAATGACACAGGAGTTCAGATGCAAGTAGTTAGTTTATTTTTCTTTCAGTGAGGCATTCACATATAATGTAATGGTGTAATGATAGATGCCATTCACGTACATTTACGTATAACCACAATGAATTATATAAACAACAAAGAATGTTTAATAAACAATATATTTAAACTATTACTGATATATTATATATACTACAGAAAGGATGAGGAGTTTCAAGTTCATGGGTGTCAACAGCTCTGAGGATGTATTCTGTGCCTAACATATTGATGCAATTACAGAGAAAGCACAACAACAGCTATATTTTATTAGGAGTTTCAGGAGACTTAGTATGTGCCAAAGACACTTGCAGATTTCTACAGATACACCATAGAGAGCATTCCAACTAGTTGTATTACCAGTCTGTTATAGAGGGGCTATTGTATTAGATCAGAAAAAGCTACAGAAAGTTGTAAACTCAACCGGCTCTATTGAGGGCACTGACCTCCCTGGCATTTGGGACACCTTCAAAAGACAAAGCCTCAAAGAGGCAGCATTCATGATTAAGAATCCCCATCACTCAGGACATGTCCTCTTCTCATTCCTACCATGAAGGTGGAGGTACAGGAGCCTGAAGGCACACTCTCAACATTTCAGGATCAGCTTCTTCCCTCCGCCACCAGATTTCATTTTCTCTTTCTATATATTCTTCTTATTGTAATTAATGTTGCTATAGCTTGGGTTGGTAATGGGGACAAGCTCATTCTACCTATTAAATGCTCCCAATGGCATATGCCTCAAATAACCTCTGACAATCAAATCCAGCTCTTGGTTTGCATGTCTTGTTTAGCTATTTAGCTACTAAGCCTGGCAGAACAGTTTCTACCAACAGGAGAAGGGGCAAAAGTGGATTACTGGTACCTTATACCCAGTCTCTTCGGACAGATGGGGCTTATCAACTGTGGTTGGCAGCTCATTTAGGAGAAGGAAAACTCTGATCTCAAACCTCCGCTGCCCAGCGGCTATGCTGACTCATGAGGAAGACTTGGAAAGTAAACCTCGAGGGAAAAATCCGGAGCTGGAGTCCCTAAAGCAGTCCTACATTGAGTTCAATGCTGACTGGCAACTCCTGCAATACGGCTGGTACTTAACTGTATCGGTCTCTGCTGTTCCTTTGGATTCATCAGATGCATAGAGAGGGGGAGCTTGCTACATGGGCAGCAGCTTACTCTCCATATCATAATGCTCAGGCTTGTGTATCTGGACAGCTAGGACACAATTTCCATGGTCAACTCTGACCAACAGAGGCCCTCATCTCATTCTAATTTATAGTTTTTATTATTATGAATTGTAATGTGTTGTTGCCGTAAAACAACATATTTCATGAAATGTGCCTTTGATATTAAACCTGATTCTGATTCTGAGTGTGTGTCTTCAAGCTCCTGTATCTCCTTGTTACAACTACGGATTCAGCAGCGCAGCAGATACTGCAATTGCGCTCGTGAATATGCACATGTCAGCTAATTATTATTTCATTGTGATGGTACTTAACTTCATTCTTTTTGTTGTAGCGCTTGTTGAGACGAGCAAAGTACAGCAACATTTTGCTGCCTGCTTGAATTTGTCCTTGCCTGAGAAATTGGACTCTCGAGTCAACTGACTCTGAAGAGTAGCGATATCCATTTTATATTTAGTTATTTCTTTGAGTCGCAGTATTTGCTTTGTTTTCCATTTGAGAGTTATAGTTAACAGTCCTGTTTGGCCTAGCTTTTATTATTTACTTTTCCCTCTAAATCTGTTTGCATTAAAGTCTGTGAACTATCAACCTGCTTCAGTATCTCTTGCTCCACACTTGGGCCATATGAAACGCAGTGACACTCCTCCTTGAGAGACATTATCTGCTAACATTTCGATGGGTAGAGTGTCAGCACGGAAAATGGTGCCTAATGAACCTTTTAGAGTTTTTGAAGAAAGGTCGATGAGGCTAGCACAGTGAATGTAATCTATTTGGACTTTAGCAAACCTTTTAGAGTCCTCTATGATAGGCTGGTCTAGAAGGTTAGGCCCCATGGAATCCCAGGATCGCTAGTGTGGTGGATTCAAAATTGACTTGGAGGTAGAAAGCTAGGGTGGAGGTGCAAGATTGGACACTGGTGACTAGAGGTGTGCTGCAGGGGTGCCTTGTTTTTCATTATATATATAAATGATTTGATTGCAAATGTGCAATGCTTGATCAGTGGCTTGTGGATGACACAAAATTAGTAGGCGTTGTTGATAGTTATTGAGGATTACAAGGAATACAGCACAGGACAAGCTCTTCATGTCCAACGAGCCCCACAACCCAGCCACCCACCTATTTAACAGTATAATCAAAAGACAATTTACAATAACCAATGAGCGTACTAATCTGTATGTCTTTGGGCTGTGGGAGGAAATCCACATACTCTTAGGGATGACATACAAACTCCTTATAGGTGGTGCCAAAATTGAAATCCGAACTCCAAACATGTAATAGCTGTAACAGTGCCATGCTAACCGCCATGCTACTGAGATGCCCATTAACCTTGATCAGTTAGTTAGGGAAGTGGACCAAGGAGTGGCATGTGGACTTCAATTCAGATGAGTGTGAAATGATGCTTTTGGAAAGCCAAACCAGCATAGGATTTGTACTGTAATAGGAGGGCACTAGGGTGAGTAATAGAACAGAGGGACCAGGAGTACAACTGGATAGTTAATTGCGAGCGGCATCATGGGTGGATGGGTGGTGAAAAAGATATTGGGTACTCGGACCTTCATCTGTCAGCATGCTGAGTGAAGGATTTAGAGAATATTCTGAACTCAGGGTGGATAGCAAAACATTAACATCAGCAATTAACTTCAGCCACCAATCTTCAGATCTAAGTATGGACTTTAGATTAAGTTTAAAATGCAGCTCTGGACAATGGGTTCCTAAGAGCCGTGAACCACATTTAATTGAAAGACCAGACAACGATGATTTAAAATTCATTTGGATGTCTGCAGTGTGGGTGTGCAGAAGGAGATGTGAAAGTTATACGTAATTCAAAGGAAAACATTGTAGATACATTGTAAATATAGAATTGTCCTTTGATCTTTAGCATATAAAATGTCATATAATGTTGGGTCAAACAGGCCTGTTCCTTTGAAAGGGCCTCAATATGATGCCTGGTACCAGCTCCTTCTCTCCGGTGACTTTGATCACACAACATCATAGGAGATGTGGAATTATGTTGCAGTTATGTGAGTCATTGGTGAAGCCATACTTTGAACACTGTGCATAGTTTTAGTCAGCTTGTTATAGGATAGAAATGATTAATATGGAAATAGTGCAGAAAAAGATTTACAAGTATGTTACAAATACTAGAGAGCTTGAGTTATAGGGAGTGGTTGGTCAGGCTAGGTCTTTATTCTTTGGAACATAGGTGAATGGGCGGCAACCTTCTAGAGGTTTCTAAAATCATAAGAGGCATAATATTGGTAGTAGTATAGGGGGAATCCAAAACCAGGAAGCATGGCTTTAGAGTGAGGGAGGAAAGATTAAAAAGGATCTGAGGGGCAATGTTTGACCAGTTGTTTGGATGATTTAAACGCTGGACCAGATAGATTGAAAAGGCTGGGTGTCGGGACCAGAGGCAAGGTTCAGGCTGGCTCTGCTTGCTCCTCTGTGATGTTTACTCCGTGCTGTGTTGCATTGAGGCTGAGGCTGTGCCCAACTCCAGCAGCTCTGGGCTTCGTGTCTGAGGGCTCGGTGATGTTCACTCCACTCTACACTGAACTGAGGTTGAGGCTGTGGTCAGCTCAAGGCTTTGTGTCTATGTGCTCTATCAATGGGTGTTTGACTGTCTTCTTTTTTATATGGCTTCTTTTGGGTTTCCTTGTTTTGTGGCTGCCTGTAAGGAGATGAATCTCAAAGCTGTATTACGAGGGCTGATTGATAAGTTTGTGGCCTAAGGAGAAGGAGTCAATTTTAGAAAACTTAGCACATATATTTTTCAACATAGTCCCCTCCTACACTTACACATTTAGTCCCGTGGTCTTGAAGCATACGGATCCCTTCTTTGTAGAAGTCAGCATCTTAGACCTCCAGAAATGCTCCACAGCAGGGGTGATTGATAAGTTTGTACCCTAAGGTAGAAGGAGATGAGTTATACAGCTCTCGTTACATGCATATGCAGTTCAACTCTTTGGGTGATTATGCAGAAAGTTTGAAGTTAATAACTCATCTAAAACTTATAACATGAACTTATCACATACTTTGATAACAAATATACTTTGAATTTAAAACTTTTGAACTTTGTTTTCATACAAAGGCTGATGAGTATATGAAATGAGCTGCCAGAGGAAGAGGCTGAGACAGGTACAATAGTATCATTTACGAAGCCCTTGGATAGATTCATGCAAGGGCAGAATATTCATACTAGTTGGATGGGCACCATGACCAGTATGGACACAATGGACCAAAGGACATGTATCCATGCTGTTTTGTTCTATGCCTCTATGTTGTGCAGAAGTACACAGAGACTGGACATTACTTTAGATATGTTTTGCTTTCATTATTGAAGGCGGTGTCTATCATATTTTTTATTGGTTGAGAATTCCCTTAATATTGTTTTAATACTTGCATTAAGTGGCCAACTATTTCCTATATGCCGCTATAATGTTTAAACATAGAGGCTTCCAACATTCTCTGGTGTTAGTCACTATAAAGAAAACTGCTGATTTACACAGTGTAACTTCATTTCTAAATTAAATATGTGTTTCTTAATTTAATTTAGCACTCAGCTTAAAGCATGTGTGAGAAAGATTATTGAGACAGATAATATGGCATAACATTTTTATATGTAACTTCAGAGAAAGATGCCTCTAAATTAGGGAGAGAACCTATACGTAAGGAGGAGGAATTTGTCTTTTTGCCCTTTAACTGCAGATGAAGTCCCACAAATCTTGGGAAGACATACTATTGTTTGATAACCTGGAGGTGGACTGCAACTTACCATAAGACATAGGAGAAGAATTAGGCCATTCAGACCATCGAGTCTGCTCCACCATTCCGTCAGGTCTGATCCAGGATCGGACTCAACCCCTTACACCTGCCTTTTCACCATATCTCTTGATGCTCTGACTGATCAGGAAATGATCAACTTCCACCTTAAAAATACGTACGGACTTGGCCTCCACAACAGTCTGTGGCAGAACATTCCACAGATTTACTACTCTCTGGCTATAACAATTCCTCCTTACCTCTGTTCCAAAGGGCCGCCCCTCAAATTTGAGGCTGCAACTTCTAGTTCTGGATATACCCATCATAGGAAAAATCCTCTCCACATCCACCCTATCTAGCCCTTTCAAATTTGGTATGTTTCAATGAGATCTCCCCCCGCCCCACCTGAATTCTTCTAAATTCTGGTGAGTACAGATGCATGTGAGTTATTGCAGTATGAATTGAATCATATTATGATCACTGTCTCCTAAGGGTTCCTTTACATTAAGCTCCCTAATGAGATCAGGGTTATTACACAACTCCCAATCCAAGTTAGCCTTTCCCTGAGTAGGTTCAAGCACCATCCACTTTAAAAAGCCATCTCGTAGGCATTCAAAAAATTCCGTCTCTTGCGATCTGACACCATCCTGATTTTTTCCAATCCCCTTGCATATTGAAGTCCCCCATTACATGCCTTTTCCAGTTCCCTTTGCAATCTTAACCCCACATCTTGACTACTATTTGGAGGCCTATATGATTCCCATAATGTTTTTTATACCCTTGCAATTTCTTAACTCCACCCACAAAGATTCGGCATTCTCTGACCCTATGTCACCTCTTTCTAAAAATAAAAACTTCTCTTTGACATTCAAATAATTGATGATAAAGTGGGCTGTTTGAAAGTAAAAGTAATGTTACGATTGCCTGGAAAGCAAACATTGGTTTGCACAACCAGTGCCGAAGGTTGTAAATGAGTTGAATATTTCATTCTGTGGAATCCTTTCCAGTTCATGCGGGCAGTGGTTGTGCAAAAGAACAGTGATCCACACGAAAGCTATCTATAATGCCAGTATCCTCATGAATCCTGCCAGAAGGTGGAATTGCACAGGCTCCTTCTGCTGCTGTCAGTTTCAGATGAGAAAAGAAATCAAATCGTCTCCTCTAAACAACATAAAGGATCTTAGCATATGATTAAAACATTGATACAGAAGAAAAGCCTTTGTTGCTGATATAACCAGTGTTATTCTACAACTTAAATATTAAGGCAGTTTGACCTTGATGGCTATTATCTGGGACATGTCTGTGTTTTCGTTGCAGGTCCGTGTGTGTGATAGCTCTGGCACTTATTCAAAGCTATATTCTTCTTTGTTCAGAAATACTGTTTGGAAAACCTAAAATTGTACCTTCAGAAAAAGAGGGGAGAAAAGTGAGGGACATCATAGAGTTCGTATTAATGCAGTACATTGAAAAAAGTAACACCAACAGGCGAAGCAACCCCAACCCACACGAGCCTGTTTCTAAACTCAGTTGGAATGTAAATGATCTGAAAATTAAACCCTCCTTTGGCACTTAACTTATGAACCCTTGAATATCTCTAAACTATGTTAATTGACCCAGCGTATATGGACTTCTGGGAAAGGAAGCTACAGCTTTCCTATCACCTTAGTGTGAAAGAGAGATGCCTGATTTTACCCGAGAATAACTTCGCTCCAGTTTTAAGGTGTTGATTCTCATGGTCAAGATTCGCTCCGCATAAGAAGTCTTTTCAGGTGAAAGAAGATTTAGTAAATACAAAGTGTAAAGATGATGGTTCCCCTTCTATTCTAATAATGTCTATGTCACATTATCTTCACTTGAGTTAAGAATTAACAGACTATAATGCTCATTTTCCACGGCCAGATAGCAAAGGCTTATCCAGAGGAAGTATCAGTAAAGGGACATTAACATCATAAAGGATCCTGTCCACCCTGCTCATGGACTGCTTGTCACACTTCCATTAGGGATGAAACTACGTGGCCTCCACACCAGGAACACCGGACTCAAAATCAGTTACTTTGTCCAAGCAGTGATGCTGATCAACATCTCCACATCTCACATAACCACTACTTTTAGCACGTCATAGCAAAACACACAAAATGCTAGAGGAACTCAGCAGGTCAAGCAGCATCTATAAAAATGAATAAACAGTTGATGTTTCAGCCTGAGATTGAATGCGAAGGGTGAAGATGCCGGAATAAAAATGTGGGGGGAGGGGAGGGGGAGGGGAGGGGAAGGGAAAGCAGGATAGCTAGAAGGTGATGGGTGAAGCCAGGTTGCTGGGAAAGATAAAGGGCTGGAGCGGAAGGAATTTGATAGGAGAGGAGAGTGGACCATAGGAGAAAGGGACTCAGGATAACTGATAGGCAGTTGAGAAGAGGTAAGAGGCCACAATGGTGAATAGAAGAAGGGGGGGAGGGAAACTTTTTTACCAAAAGAAGAAATTGATATTCATGTCATCAGGTTGGAGGATAAGCAGACAGAATATAAGGTGTTGCTCCTCCACCCAGAGCGTGGCCTCATCTTGTCACAAGAGGAGGCGATGGACTGACATGTCAGAATGAGAATAGGAATCAGAATTAAAATGTTTGGCCACCAGCAAATTCTGCTTTTGGTGGAAGGAGCAAAGGTGCTCGACGAAGCAGACCCCAATTTATGACGGGTTTCACCAATGTAGAGAAGGCCACATCAGGAGCCCCAGACACAATAGATGACCCCAACTGCCTCACCTGCAAAGACTGTTCAGGGTCCTGAATGGAGCTGAATAGGCAGGTGTAGGACTTGGGCATCCTGCCAGGTGGGAGATTAGTGGGGAGAGGCAAATGGACAGGTGAATCACGGGAGAGTATGGAAAATACTCATGTGGAAAATAGAGAGGGGGGGTGGGTAAAGAAATGTTTCATGGTAGGATCCCTTTGGAGATGGGGGAAGTTAAGGAGGATGATGTGTTGGATGCAGAGTCTCAGTAGGTGGTAGGTAAGGACAAGAGGAATGCTATCACTGTTAAGATGGCAGAAAGATGGGATGAGTGTGGATGTCTGGGAAATGGAGGACATGTGGATGAGGGCAGCATCAACGGTGGAGGAAGGGAAACCCCATTCTTTGAAGAAGCAGGACATCTTTGAGGAAGTAGGCTCACACCAACAATGGACTTCAGAATGGTGATGGTGTGCATTGATCTGTTCAGTAAGGTATCTCAACATAGCTCGCATCTGAAGTGAAAACAAGTCACCAATAATTTAGTACTATGGGACTGAAGGAGAAGAAGGAAACTAAGGAGAAAGAGAGTAAAGAGGACAATTACTGTGTGTGCTACTACTGACAGAGTGGCAAAAATAAACGTAAAAACATAACAAGGCGATTGAATTAAAAAGCTGCTGATGGTCACACTGAATATATTTCTGGGATTCCGATGCAGTGTTAGATAACTCTATATTCAGATCAACTCCCAATTAATATTACAGCCAATATGTTGTTGGGATGACTAATCTGTGTGCGTGTGAATCCTAAGGGCATAAGGTTCATATAAGGACAGAAAATCTTCGGTGCTGTAGCTTCTAATCTGTTAGGGCAACAAAAATTCAGGGAAACTGTTGCAAGCAGTGATGGCTATTAAAACACAGTGCAGACACATCACTCTTCAAAGGTTCATTTATTATTATCAAAGTATATAATTCTGTTCCTCTTCTCCAGATAATCACAAAACCAAGAGAAAAAAAGAATGGCAACACAATCAGCAACCCATAAACGTCCTCCCCCTGCTCACAATGCCATGAGAACATCAATTCCCAAATCTTCCTCCTCTGCACAATAATAAGCAAGAAGGGATGGGCAAAAACACAGAATACAAAAAAAAATAAGAATGTTAAAAAAGTCCATAGTCCATAGTCCAAATCTGTATCTATATTCAAAATGTAGAAGACTTCAGTAATACCCTTCGGGCACAGCAGCAGGCCAAACAGGCTTTCCTCTCCGGCAGCAGAGTGATTGCACCAGGGATCAGAGCGCAAGCAGCTGGTACTCACCTTCCACGTTTGCCTCTATGTTTCAATCTCCCTCATTACTTTACTCAGCGAACAAACAGTGAGACGGACACCCCCCCCCCCCACCCCAACAGTGTCCTCGCCTCACAGCTCACACTCACTGCCTCCCGGAGACAAGAAAGTGCTGGATCACCCAGACGATCTCCAAACAGCAAATCACAGGCTCCAACAGTTCCAGAAACACAATCAAGATGAAAAACAGAAGTAAAAGATATAAAAAAAAAGGTGAAATAAATAGTTTTGTGGTTTATCCAGAAGATGTCAGCCTTGGGAGGGTTGTACGCAGGCACCATCTTTACCAGAAACTAGAATGCCACTTGTGTGAGATTCCAGTATTCAGAACTGAAGAGGGCCTTATTGTTAGTACTGGCAGCAACAAATGAGAAAATATAAAAATCAGTGACATTGTTAAAACTACTGAAGTTATATAAAGATAATTATTGTGGAAATAACAACATTAAAGTTTAACAAGTAATGGGCAATGACAGGTTTTTACTAGCAAAGTATCATAGCTTGCAGTTTATATTTTATTTATTTATTAAGCTCAGAGTAGGCTCTTCCAGCTCCTCGAACTGTGCCGGCCAGCAACTTGACAACCCTAATGTAATCATGGGACAACGTACAATGACTAATTAACCTACCCGGCTGAGAGGAAACTGGAGCACCCTGGGAAAATCCAGGCGTTCCTCAGGGGTAAGGACTCCTTACACACGGCATCAGAATTGAACTCTAAACTCTGACGCCTTGAGCTGTTATAGTGTGGCACTAAGTGTCTCTCTCTGAATGAGAGTGACTAGTTTAAAGCTGTACTAACAAAAAATCAAAATTAAAACGCAAAAACCCCTTTCGGAAATCCAAGAGCTCATCAATGCAATTGAACTGATCATACTGGAATATTGGCCTATTGTCACAAGTCTTACATGTTTTGTGTCCGTTTCATTGAATTAATTAATATTAACCAATAAAGCAATCACCGGGAGGCAGGGTTTGATGGTCGGCACAACATTGTGGGCCAAAGGGCCTGTAATGTACTGTACAATTCTATGTTCTATGTTCTGATTACTACAAAATAAGTAACAATATATAAAATAATGAGATTGGAAGGAACACAGCAGATTTAAGGGGGTATTTTTTCCAGAATTCTACACTACTTTCTGATTTCAACAAAAAAAGTTACAGAATGATCCATAGTTCAATACATAAACCCAGGTACTGCAGAGGCTGAAGGTGCCAGATGCATAAATATCAATCTATGGGTAGTGGTGGTAGGCATGGAACTGACTGCTAAGTTCTGTCCTTCACAAAAAATAAAAGAAATTGAAGGGTCCCATCACCCTCACCACAACTACGTATCAAGTGGACATTTATCCAGAATAGTTTCCAGGCAGGAAGGAAGAACTCTGCCCAACTTAGGCCCAATCTAACATTGATGAAAAAAATTAGAAAGGAGAATTAGCTCATACAATGTCTTTGAGTCCTTAAGGATGTCAAAACATGGTTGACATCAAATGGAGAACTTTAGAGGTGTGGTCACTATTGCAATTCAGGACATGCAGCAATGAAACAGTACACAGCAAAGTCCCAAAACATCAATAAAAATTACAGAATAATCTGCTTCTTAGGCAGTTGCCTGGGATCGGAGATGATTTATTTCCTCTCTAGTTTTGAGGATTCTGAGATGGCCATTGAAACCAACATAGGAACCAAAGGCATGTGGTGTATACTGTTTCTGGCTGATGGGTAGATGAGTGGGTAGTTTACAAGATGGTTTCTCCTTCTGCGATTTACACACAGCCTTTGTGTGCCCCTGAGGCATAGCCTCGAGGTTTTCAACACTATTCCATCTGCTCTTTCTCTACATTGAGTAGTCATCGGCCAAAATTTCCTAAGAGTCAGTGGGGATGCTGAATTTCTTGAGGAGATTTTGAACACTTACTTGTATCTTCTCCTTTATCTGGCTGATAAACTCTTCATAATGGCAGAAGATAGAATAGAGTGACAACCTCATGTCTGTTTAATGCCAAGGGCAGTACAAAGCCTCAGTACTAGAGGCACTGGCCTAACAGAGGACACCAACATTTGTTCCATTGTTCTTATGTAGATCCATACTGCTCAGAAGAAAAACAATAAACTGAGGATATTCAAAATCTGATATAAAAATGGAAATCACTGGAAATATTCAGTAATTCAGGCGGGGAGGGCACTATTAATGTATTAGATCACAGACCTTTCATCGGAACTGTGGAAAGTTAGAAATCAAACACGTTTTGCCTTTCAGAGAAGTGGGAGGATCATAAGATGATAAGATATAGGAGCAGAAGTAGGCCATTTGGCCCATTGAGTCCGCTCCACCATTCAATCATGGGCTGATCCAATTCTTCCAGTCATCCCCACTCCCCTGCCTTCTCCCAATACCCCTTGACGCCCTGGCCAATCAAGAACCTATCTATCTCTGCCTTAATTACACCCTACGACTTGGCCTCCACAGCCGCTCGTAGCAACAAATTCCACAGGTTTACCACCCTTTGACTAAAGTAATTTATCTGCATCTCAGTTCTAAATGGACGTCCTTCAATCCTGAAGTCGCGCCCTCTTGTCCTAGAATCTCCTACCATGGGAAATAACTTTGCCATATCTAATCTGTTCAGGCCTTTTAATATTTGGAATGTTTCTATGAGATCTTCCCTCTTTCTCCTGAACTCCAGGGAATACAGCCCAAGAGCTGCCAGATGTTCCTCATATGGTAACGCTTTCATTCCTGGAATCATTCTCATGAATCTTCTCTGAACCCTTTCCAATGTCAATATATTCCTTCTAAAATACGGAACCCAAAACTGCACACAATACTCCAAGTGTGGTCTCATGAGTTCCTTATAGCGCCTCAACATCACATCCTTGTCTTATATTCTATACATCTAGAAATGAATGCCAACATTGCATTTGCCTTCTTCACAACCGACTCTACCCGAAGGTTAACCTTTAGGACTCCCAAGCCCCTTTGTACCTCTGCATTTTGAATTCTCTCCCCATCTAAATAATAGTCTGCCCATTTATTTCTTCCACCAAAGCAGATGACCATGCACTTTCCAACTTTGTATTTCATTTGCCACTTCTTTGCCCATTCCCCTAAATGATCTAAGTCTCTCTGCAGGCTCTTTGTTTCCTCAACACAACCCGCTCCTCCGCCTATCTTTGTATCATCAGCAAATTTAGCCACAAATCCATTAATACCGTAGTCCAAATCATTGACATACATTGTAAAAAGCAGCAGTCCCAACACCAACCCCTGTGGAACTCCACTGATAACTGGCAGACAACCAGAATAGGATCCCTTTTTTCCCACTCTGTTTTCTGCCAACCAGCCAATGCTCCACCCATGCTAGTAACTTCCCTATATTCCATGGGTTCATATCTTGCTAAGCAGCCTCATGTGCAACACCTTGTCTAAGGCCTTCTGAATATCCAAGTACACCACGTCTACTGCATCTCCTTTGTCTACCCTGCTTGTAATTTCCTCAAATAATTGCAGTAGGTTTGTCAGGCAGGATTTTCCTTTCAGAAAATCATACTGGATTTGGCCTATCTTGTCATGTGCCTCCAGGTACTCCATAATCTCATCCTTAACAATCAATGCCAACAAATTCCCAACCACTAATGTCAAGCTATAGTTTCCTTTCTGCTGCCTCCCACCCTTCTTAAATAGCGGAGTAACATTTGCAATTTTCCAGTCATCCATTAAAATGCCAGAATCTATCAATTCTTGAAAGATCATTGTTAATGCTTCCGCACTCTCTCCAGCTACTTCCTTCAGAACTCGAGTGTGCATTCCATCAGGTCCAGGAGATTTATCCACTCTCAGACCATAAAGCTTCCTGAGCACCTTCTTAGTCATAACTTTCATTGCACAAACCTCACTTCCCTGACACTCTTGAATATCCAGTATACTGGAGACATCTTCCACTGTGAAGACTGATGCAAAATACTCATTCAGTTCCTCTGCCATCTCTGCAGCTCTCATTACAATATCTCCAGCATCATTTTGTATTGGTCCTATATCTACCAACTCTCTTTTACCCTTTATATACTTAAAAATGCTTTTAGTATCTTCTTTGATATTGGTCCCCGGCTTCCTCACATAATTTATCTTTTCCTTCCAAGTGACCTTCTTAGTTTCCTTCTGCAAGTTTTTAAAAGTTCCCTAATCCTCTATCTTCCCTCTAGCTCAGGCTTCCTTGTATGCCCTCTCATTTGCTTTTACTTTGGCTCTGACTTCACGTGTCAGCCACAGTAGTGTCCCTCTCCCTTTTCAGTCCTTTCCAGTCAACTTCGGTCAGTTCCCCTCTCATGCCTTTGTAATTTCCTTTATTCCACCGAAATACCGACACATTGGAATTTACTTTCTCCTTCTCAAATTTCAAAGTGAACTTGATTATATTGTGATTACTGTTCCCTAAGGGTTCCTTAACTTTAAGCTCTCTTATCACCTCTGGATCATTGCACAACACCCAATCCAGCAGTGCTGATCCCCTAGTGGGCTCTACAACACGCTGTTCTAAAAAGCCATCCCTTAGACATTCTACAAATTCTCTCTCTTGAGGTCCAGTACTGACCTGGTTTTCCCAATCCACTTTCATGTTAAAATCCCCAATGGTTATCATGACATTGCCCTTCTGATACGCCTTTTCTATCTCCTGCTGTAATTTGTAATCCACATCTCGGCTGCTGTTTTGAAGCCTGTATGTAACTGCAATTAAGGTCCTTCTACCCTCGCCATTTCTTAACTCAACCCATAGAGACTCTACACCTTCCAATCCTGTCATTTCTTTCCAATGATTTAGTATTATTTCTTATACACAGAGCCACGCCACCCCCTCTGCCTACTAACCTATCTTTCCGATATACCGTATATCCTTGGACGTTCAGTCCCCAGTGGCAGCCATCCTTTAGCCAAGTTTCAGAGAGTGGAGAGAATGAAGAGAATGTGTGTAATACAGTGGAATCCAAAAGAAAAGGAACAGTGGAGAGAGGATGTTAAAGGCTTGTTAATTGCAGTTGATCTGTCTAGATGAGGTGCAAACAGAAGGAGATGAATGAGCAGAGAAGAGAATTCTGGAACTGTGAGACACCACATACTGTAGTTGTTTGAAATCTAAAATAAACAACACTAGATATTTCTGCAGAGAAGGTAGACAATGTTTCCTGTTAGCGTAGCTTTTCAGGTTCATCTGAACTGGCTTGTGCATTAACAAGCTGAAAAGACTGGTTATGTCAGATTGTTAAATTCTGTGTTCAGTCTGAAGGGTTGGAATGTGCCACGATGGAAAACAAAGTGCTCCTCCTCAAGTTCATGGTTTGCTTCATTGAAGCAGTATATAGTCAGTGAGGTCAGACTGGGAATAGGACAGAGGATTAAAATGACAGGCAAAAGGAAGTGCTGGGCCACTCTTGTGAACTGAACACAGTCTCCTGCAAAGTGATCTGCCACGTGTTGTAGCCCTTGCAGTTGCATGGAAGGGTGTCATGAGAAGGGGAGGGCTATTGGAAATGGAACAATCCCTTCAGAATGCTGAGAGAGGAGGGAAGGGAAACAGAAGATTTGCTGGGTCATAGTATCAAATTAATGCTGACCAGCATTAAACAAAAAAAAAACAAATCGCCAAAGGAAATCAGTAGGTCAAGCAGCAACTATGGAGTTAGAGGGATTGCCAACATTGCCTGCTTCAGTCCTGACTCAAAATGTTGACTATCCCTTACCTTCACAGATACTGCCTGACATTCTGGGTTCCTCCAGCAGCTTGTTTTTACTCCAGATTCCAGCATCTGGGATCTTTTTTCTCTCTCTTAATTATAATAATTTATTAAAAGTAGAGGTTGCTAGGGTGGAAAAGGAAGAGAGGGAAACTCTAAATTTGCACCAGGTGGGAGGAGAGGGGTGACAAAAGAAGTGCAGGAAATGGATCAGAGAGTAATTGAGTTGTACAGCATAGAAATAGGCCATTTGGCCCATCAAGGCCATGCTGACCCATTGTACATCTACACTATTCCTATCTACCCACACTTGGTCCCGATCCTAAGTGTCTGTCTAAATGTCTCTTAAGCATTCTGATTGTATCTGATTCCATCGTCTCCTCTTGAAGCAAGTTGCAGCTATCAACCACGGTCTGGATAAAAATTTACTCAAATCCCTTTAAACCTGGTTCTGCTTCTAAACCTCCCTCCTCTCACCTTAAACCTTGTGCCCTCTTGTGTTTGATAAAAAATGGAAGAGGAACAAATAGTTAAAGAATAAAGAGGACATCAGAAGCACTATAGCAAAAAAAAAGTCACCTCATCAGAATAAATACAATTGAATTGGAGAAAGGGAACTGAATAGATCCCCTACAGGGAACTGAGTGGATGGAGATGAGGCTAAGGTAAGTGTGATTCCATTGTGCATTATTCACTGAAGTCTTCTCTGGAATAGAGATGGAGAAGTTACGAAAGGTAGAGAAGAGTTAAACAGACTAGCTGAAAGAAAGAGCAGGGTGGAAACTTGCAGCAAAGCTGATGAAACTTTTTGTTCTGTTCAACAGCAGGAAGCAGCAGCAATACAGTCATCAAAGCATCTGAAACAAAAGTGAGTAATAGGACACGAAACAAGGATTTTTCCATGTATCTCACAAAGACATAGGTATAATTTAAACCTAACAATGACATCATTTTCTTGGAGGAGGTGAGTGAAACTAAAGAAGTTATTTAAGATGAGAATGCATTCAGTCAGGTGAAGAGGTTGGTGGAGAGGCAGACTGCTTTGGCCTTAGTTCAAAAATGGAGTGAAGGGCCCTCAGACCATCCTGTTATGTTTTTTAATTCCAAAACATTAAAAAAAAACTAATTGAAGGAAAAACAAGGGAGTCCAAAAATGTGTGTCTTAGTGTCATGTTTACTTTTAGGAGGCACACATATATCATGTGGTCGTGTAATGACGTATGCCATTCATGTACAGTTACATACAACTCAACAATATATTTACAGTATTACTCAAATATTACTGAAATAGTAAATACACATTACACCTCCCTACTTAGCTATAAACTCCAACTCAATATTGAATGCATCTCAACATATACAGTATCACTGGGAAGGACATCTTACTCTTGTGGGATAATGTTTTTCCTGGCAATGGGGGTCACTCTACTTGGCAGGTGAGACTTGTGGCTGTGAAACAATCTCAGGTTCTGAAGCCTACTTGATGGTGATTGTAAGAGTTGACTACAGGACTGCAGCAAGTGGTTCTGACAACTGAGCACTTTTCTTCTCCTTCCTCCAAAATATTCCGTCAGCATTTCCATGATAAGATGTCCTTTGAATTTGATCTTGTAATTGTGTCCTCCACGTTGCTTCTGTTGGTAGAACACTCTTCTGTGGATCGAATATGGACACTAGTGGATGATGTTCAGTAATTAGGGTAAACTATCTCCAAAACCCAGGAACTGGTTGAAAAGTTTTATACCCCAAACCAGACGCAAGGTCTCCCTGTCAATCCTTGCATAATTTTTCTCAGCAGCAGTAAGGGAGTATGTGGTGTTCACTTACATCACTCATAATGTATGACATGATGCCTAAACCATAAGCAAGGCAATATAGGCAAGCTTCAATGTGGATCATAATGCGTCAGTACAACGTCTGACATCATTTCTCTAACCTTTTTGAAAATCGCCCCACTTTGCCTTTTTTTTTCTTTTTCTGTAGTAATCAGTTCAAGGGGTGGAGAACAATAGCCAGGTTTGGCAGGAAACTGGTACAGTAATTGACAAATCCCAAAAGGAGTGCAACTGTGACACTTCCTTTAGCACTGAGGCATCCATCACTGCTTGAATTTTCTCAGCACACTGGTGTAATCCTTGTACATCAATGGCGTGACCATAGAAAACGGTGTTTGGTTTAAAGAATTCACACTTATCGCCTCGTACTCTGAGCCCATAATCTTCTAATCCTTTTAACACTATCCTGAGTTTTGGAGATGTCCTTTGTCATAGTAACCAGTAACAATGATGTCATCCAGGTAACACTGAAAACTGGGAAGCCTTGTAACACCTGCTCCATTGCTTTCTGCCAGAGAGCAGGTGCAGATGCAACTCCAAAACTAATCCTATTATAGCGAAAAACACCTTTGTATATGTTTATGATGGAAGAAGAGTCCAAAGTGTTTCTCATCTCCATCTCTAGGTAGGACACAGCTAAGTCTTATCCCTAAACTAAGCTAAGGCAGGTGAAGTGTTTTCCTCCAGAAAGGCTTGCAAAGATATCCTCTATTCTGGGCAGAGGTTATTGATCTATCTTCAGTATTGGGTTGATGTTAACCTTAAAACTCGCCACAGATCCAGACATATCCATTCTTTTTGGCAGCTAGGAACACCGGCATTGCACATGGGGCTCTTGTCAACCTTGGAAGGAATTCCTTCAGGCTCTATCCAGCTTACTGGCCATTTATCACAGATGACATAAGGAACTAGATGGGCTTTGTAAAACTTAGGTGCGGCATTTTTATTTAACACTTTTTTACCCTTGACATGTTTGAGTTTCCTGGTGCCATCCTTGAAAACTGCATGGCATTATCGAGCACCTTTCTTAATTCACTTTCACTTGACTCTTTTGCAGGTGATGTAGCATTCAAATGGTGGATGGCTCTCCAATGAATTTGCAGTAATCTCAGCCACTCACATCCCCACAATGCTAACCATCCTGATTTTAACACATGCAAGCTCAATGTGGCTTCTTGGTCATTGTCTTTCACTGTAAGAAATGTTAGACCACAAGACTGCAGACCATAAGACATAGGAGCAGAATTAGGCTATTCAGCCCATTGAGTCTGCTCCACCATTCTACCAGGGCTGATCCTGATCCCACTCTACCCCATGTACCTACCTTCTCGCTGTAACATTTGATGTCCTGACTGATCAGGAAACTATCAATTTTCACTTTAAATATACCAACAGTCCTGGCCTTCCCAGCTGTCTGTTGCAGAAAATTCCACAGATTCATTACTCTCTGGCTAGAAAAGTTCTTCCTTACCTCTGTTCTAAAGGGTCACCCCTGAATTGTGAGTTTGTGCCCTCTAGCTCTGGATACACCCACCACAGGAAACATCCTCTCCACATCCACTTTATCTAGTCCTTTCAACATTTGGTAGGTTTCAGTGAGTACAGGCCCAAAGCTGCCAAATGCTCCTCATATGTTAATCCCTTCATTCCTGGAATCATTCTTGTGAACTTCTTCTGCACTCCCTCCAATGACAGCACATCCTTTCTGAGATATGGGGCCCAAAACTGTTGTCAATACTCCAAGTATGATATGACTACTGTCTTATAAAGGATCAACATTATCTCCACATTTTTAATATTCTTTTCCTATTGAAATGAATGCCAACATCACATTTGCTTTCTTTACCACAGACTCAACCTGTAAATTAACCTTCTGGGAGTCTTGCATGAGGACTCCCAAGTCCCTCTGCACCTTTGATGTTTAAATCTTCTCCCTATTTAGATAATAGTCCACAATGTTGTTCCTTTTACCAAAATACATTATCATCATTTCCCAACAATGTATTCCATTCTGCCACTTTTTTTTTTGCCTATTCTTCCAATGTCTAAGTCCTGCTGCAATCACATTGCTTCCTCAGCACTATCTACCCCTCAACTTATCTTCATATCATCTGCAAACTTTGCAACAAAGCCATCAATGACATTATCTAAATCACTGACAAACAGTGTGAAAAGCAGCCATCCCAATACTGACCCCTGAGGAGCACCACTAGTCACTGGCAGCCAACCAGAAAAGGCCCCCTTTATTCCTATTCATTGCCTCCTGCCTGTCAGCCATTCTGCTATCCATGCCAGTATCTTTCCTGTAATGCCATAGGATTTCATCTTGATTAGCAGCCTCATGTGTGGCACCTTATCAATCGCCTTCTGAAAATCCAAGTAAATAACATCCTTTACCTCTCCTTTGCCCACCCTGCTTGTTACTTCTTCAAAGAACTCTAACAGATTTGTCAGGCAGATTTCACTTTACAGAAACCATGCTGACTTTGACTTATTTTATTATTAATCTTCAAGTACCCCAAAATCTCACCCTTAATAATGGACTCCAACATTTGCCCAACCACTGAAGTTAGGCTAAATAGCCTGTAATTTGCTTTCACTTGCCTTCCTCCCTTCTGAATGAGTGGAGTGACATTTGCAATTTTCCAGTCCTCTGGGACCATGCCAGTATCAAGTGATTCTTGAAAGATCATAACCAATACATCTGCTAGCTCTTCAGCAACCTTTTTATCCAACTGGTCCATGTGACTTATCTGCCTTGAGACCTTTCAGTTGCCTCACACTTCATTTGTAATAGTAACGGCACTCACTCCTGCTCCCTGACACTCATTGACCTTAAGCACACTGCCAGTGTCTTCCACAGTGAAAACTAATGCAAGGTAAGCTCATTTACCATTTCTTTATCCTCCATTACCACCTCACCAGCATCTTTTTTCAGTGGTCCAATATCAACTCTCACCTTTCTTTTACTTCTTATATAACTGAAGAAACTTTTGCCCTTTGCCCTTATATTTCATCTTTCCATTCTTATTACTTTTTTAGTTACATTTTGTTCAACTTTTAAAATCTTCCCAATCATCCAACATCCCACTCAATTTTGCTACATTATATGCCCTTTCCTTGGCTTTTATGCAGTCCTCAACTTCCCTTGTCAGCCATGTTGCCCATTTGAGAACAACTTCTGCAGGACATTATCTACCCTGCACCTTGTGAACTGTTCCCAGAAACTTCAGCCACTTCCCTGCCAGAATCCTTCACAAATCCACCTGAGCAAGCTCCTCTCTCATGCCTCTATACTTCCCTTTATTCCATTCTGATACATGTGACTTGTGCTTCTCCCTCTCAAACTGCAGTATGAATTCAATCATACTATGATCACTGCCTCCCAAGGGTTCCTTTACATTAAGCTACCTAATAAAATCTGGATTATTACACAACACCCAATCTAAGATAGCCTTTCCCTGAGTAGGCTCAAGTACAAACTGCTCTAAAAAGCCATCTTGTAGGCATTCAATGAATTCCCTCTTTTGTAGTTCAACACCAACTTGATTTCCCCAATCCTCTTGCATATTAAAGTCCCCCATTACATTGTGACATTACCCTTATTATATGCCTTTTCCAGCTCCCTTTGCAATCAACCCCACATATTGGTTACTATGTCAGGGTGCTGGAGCAGGGATCCAATCGCACTGTGCACACAGTGATATTAATTGGGTAACAAATCCCAAGGTGCAAACAAAGTCAGTGTCAAAGTTCAAAATATCGACAGACACAGACAGAAACTACTCAGAAAATTCACTAGTACAATCTGACAACAAACAGGTGAAAACACAGGACTGAAATACGCTGAACAATAAACAGAGAGGCAAATGATAGGTGGAGCACAATGAGACACAGGTGGCAACAATACAGGGAATAATGAGAAACAGATGAGAGACAGAGTACTCACTAATACAGGGGCCGGAATAGAGCAGGAGTGGGGACAGGAGCACATGGCAATACAAAACCATAGACATGACAGCTATGGGGAAACATACAAAAAGACAGAGTTCAACTAGATGTACTGACATACTATTTGGAGGCCTATATATGATTCTCATAATGTTTTTTCACCCTTGCAGTTTCTTAACTCCACCACAAAGATTCAACATTCTTTGACTCTATGTCACCTTTTTCTAAAGATGTAATTCCATCTCTTACCAACAGAGCCACATCACCACCTATGCCTTCCTGACAGTCCTTTTGATACAAAGTATATCTTTTGATATTAAGCTTCCAACTTGACCTTCCTTCAGCCATAACTCAGTGGTGCCCACAACATCATACCAACCAATCTCTAATTGCACCCACGAGTTCATCCATCTTATCTGAATATTATGTGCATTTAAATACAGCACCTTCTCTCTCGCAATCTTTGCCTTTTTGAATTTTGCCTTTGTGGTACTATTTAACTGTTTATACTGTCTGCATTTGTACCCAATCATTGGCTTGTCCTTCCTTACACTCATATTACACCTACCATCTACTTGTAAGTCTTCTGGCTCCTCCTCAGCTCCATCATACTGGTTCCCACCCCCTTACCATATTAATTTAAACCACTCCCAACAGCTCTAGAAAACCTTCCTGCAAGGATATTGGTTCCTCACAGATTCAAGTGCAACCCGTCCCTTTTGTACAGGTCCCACCTGCCCCAGAAGAGGACCCAATGATCCAGAAATCAGATTCCCTGCCCCCTCCTCCAATTCTTCAGCCACACATTTGTCTGCCACCTCATTCTATTCCTATCCTCACTGTCACATGGCACAGGCAGTAATCCCAAGGTTACTACCCTGGAGGTCCTGCTTCTCAACTTCCTTCCTAACTCCCAGTATTCTGTTTTCAGGATCTCCTCACTATTTGTACCTATGCTGTTAACACCAGCATGTACCAAGACTTCTGGCTGCTCACCATCTCTTTTCAGGATATTGTGGACACATTCAGAAACATCTCATACCCTGACACTTGGGAGGCAAACTACCATCCATGTTTCTTTTTCTTGTCCACAGAATCACCTGTCTGTGCCTGTAACTATAGAGTCCCCTATTACTGCTGCCATCCTTTTCAGTTTCTTGCCCTTCTGAGCCACAGGAATAGACTCAGTGCCAGAGAGACGGCCGTTGTTACTTCCCCCAGTTAGCTTTCCCCCTCCCCCACCCAGCAGTACTCAAAATAGAGTATTAATTGTTGACGGGGATGGCTACAGGGGTGCTCTCCTCTATCTGACATTTTCCCCTTCCCCCTCTTGACAGTCACCCATTTATCTGCCTCCTGTAGCCTTAGGGTGACTATCACCCTGTATCTCCTGTCTATCACCTCCTCACTTTCCCTAAAAAACCAAAGGTCATCAAGCTGATGTTCCAGTTCCCTAGCCTGGTCTCTAAGGAGCTGCATCTCGATGTGGCCATCAGGGAGGCTGATAGTCTCTTGGAAATCTAACACCCAGGACAGAGCACTGGTCCTGCAGAATACCCCCTTTTCTTTCAAGAGTTAAATAAGAAAAATTATAAGAAATAAAACTTACTTACTTATCTTGCCTCCACCTGTTGAGCCAAGGCCCTACCACTCTGACTCAGACCACTCTGACCATGATCGCTCAAATAGATGGCACCTCCCTGGTATGGAGACTGGGTTTTTCAGGCTCTGCTCTGGACTTGCACAGAAATGCTTCTACTGTTTCTGCACCGCTATCCAATCTAACACTTCTGCTGAAAGCAGGCTGCTTTTTCAAGCTTCACTCCAGACCTGCGCAGGAATGCTTCTACTGTGTCTTCACTGCTGTCCAATCAACAGGACTCCTCTTTTCTTCAATATAATTTTTTAATTGGATATTTGCTGGCTTCAGTTCGGTATCTTTGAAATGCCATTCAAACTCATCTTATGGACTGACCGAAACAGCCGAGACAATGTCCAAATCCATCTTAATTAATTTGCCATTCACTTCTGGTGTAAGACATACTGCTTGCTTATTTTTTTAATTTTCATATTATAACCCATTCCTGTGCCGCTTGCATTATTATCAAATTAGTGCTTTACTTGAAACTGCAACTTGACTATTTAGCTTTTTATCTTCCCTGTGCAGTCCACTTATGTCTGCATGACATGCTATTTGCACGTGTCCTACTTTGTTGCACTTTCCGCAAATTTCTCCTTTAAATCTGCATTGGTCTGATGTATGTGAATCTCTCCCAACAATTTGTTCAGCCAAGCCAGTTTCTATTCAGACTTTGCAATTCACTCAGTTGCATCCCTGTCTGCTGTTTCCATTGCAGCTATTTCAACACTATTTTAGATGTAAGTTAGTCTGTGAGCCAGTAGGGTTGGTCGGTACCATCTGAGGGGAATAATGCTCATAGTGATTTTTGGCAAGGTATACATCTCTAGCATTAGAAAATATGTGATAGCATTGCACCAGTGGTAGCTTTATGTGTGCTGTCATGCATTTTATAACACTACCCTAAAATAAGCATTTCTGAAAAGTGGCCAATATAAAGTACAACATATATATTCAATCTAGTGGTATTTTGTCATCAGAGATCCCTCAACATTGAAATTTGTCACAATGATAGCTGAGTTCAAGCACTTTTCATCAAATGTTGCTATAAAATACTACATTACAATACTATGTCATTGGTGGCACTTGCAGTACAGTGCCCAATTTCAGTAGAGTGAATCATTTCATTTTTGAGAAAAAATATTTTACTGTTACTTATTTTGGAAAAGTCAATAAAAACCCTAGGACTCATATAATCACATGGATTTGTAGAGAATTTATTCAGGAATTCAAATAAGTTATCACTTTTTTGTATTTATTCCATATTAACATCAGTTCAGGAGAAAATGTTACCCTACCCCCAAAAGGTTAAAAAAAAACTCATTTGGAGAGATTTGTGGAATTTTATCAATGTCATGATATGTTCCATATTGTTGTATCAAATCAAAACAATCTTAAGCTTTTGTCATAACATATAGAATTACTGTACAATAATTCAAATGTGGGGTTCTACATGGCCATAACCTAGGCCCCATTTGGTTGTAAAATGAATATATTTAATCAAAGACTGCTTTCCATACTTTGTTTTCCATACTTTCATAACCTCATAATAATCATAATAATTTTCCAAGTCTTCCACATCTTCATCTGAACTTTCCACACTCTCTGAGGTGGATGCCTGGTTCTCACAGTCTGCCAGTCTACACTTGTCAGTACACCTGAGGCTATTTACAACACACATACATCTTGGGAGTGAACATTGTTTAGACAGTAACAGGCCAGTAGATCCAGGACGGCATCGGGTGCTGGCTGGCCTTCCATCCAGTGCACCACCAACTGTTCAGCTTCCTCTTCTCTCTCCATCTTCCATCTTTTGCCAACAGGGTTTGGTACTTGTGGGTCCTTCTCCAAACATCTTCTCCATATACCAGCCTGGTAGTTGGCTCACTGTGCATGTTTTGTTAAGCAGTCCTTGCATGGTGGGAGTTGATGACTTTCGATTTCACCTTTTTTGGCACAGAAATGGTGATACCTGAGCTCATTGACCTTGGTGGTCAATGCTTTTGGGGCATACAGAAGACATGTAAATGCCTCCAGTTTGTCCATCAGTTCTGGGGAGAGGTCCCATTCCTGACCCAACTCTAAGAATGTGTCCTGAGTTTCCATGTCGCTGGTCAGACGTTTTAGGGCACTTGTCTTCCCTTTGCCTGCAAAAGCACTTACAGTGTCACATCCTGTATATGCGTGCAACCCGACGAGAACCCTACAAACCTCTATGCCAACAGTGGCAGCAATCTTCCAGATGTCTACAAGCCTTGTACGGGTTCTAGTGCCACACTTCTGGAACAACGGGGCCTCAATCTTGTCACAAAATGCTAAAGACATGATAAAGACATCTGTGTCTCCTGAGCAGATCACTACAGATTGGTATCCCTCTCTTGTGGCTTGGGCAGCATGGAGAAGCAGGTGGCTATCTGCTTCTTCTTGTTGTCACTGAACAGCTGACATCTCCTCACTGTCTTGAGATGTGATTCTGTAACATTTGTCATTCACAGTTGCATACAGAATCTTTTCCTGTAGCTTTGCACTGTACTCTGCCTTCCTCCATTCATGGACTAAGAAGCTAATGAGACTATTTTTGTTACTGACTTTGGTTAGGAAGCTCCTCCACTGCCACACCATCTGTGTGCCTGTGATACCTTGCAACTCATGACCAGTCTCTTCACCCCGTAGAGATCTTTCACTATTCTTGATAGAGTTCTCCTTGTATGTGTCGAACACAACATCTATTCTGCTATTCTGACTGCCCAAGTTGTGCTTCAGCTAGGAGCCATTTTTCAATGTTTTCTTGTAAGATTCCAAAAGCTAAATGATCTCTCAGTGCATCATTAAACCCACCACTGAACTGGCAATGCTGAGACAGTCTCTTCAATCGAGCTACATTTGCTGAAGTGGACTCCGCTTCCTTTTGATTCTGCTTATGAAACCTAAAGCGTTCTGCAATCTATCATATTTTTTACTGAGTTAAGTATTGTATGTAATTAGTTTTGCTACAACAAGTGTATGGGACATTGGAAAAAAAGTTGAATTTCCCCATGGGGATGAATAAAGTATCTATCTATCTATCTATCTATCTATCTACAATAATATTGGTTCTACAGACAGACAGACAGATAGACAGACATACTTAATTGATCCCGAGGGAATTTGGGTATTGTTACAGCCACACCCACCAAGAATAGTGAAGAAATATAGCAATATAAAACCATAAATAATTAAATAATAATAAGTTAATCATGCCAAGTGGAAAAATAAGTCCAGTCCCAGCCTATTGGCTCAGGGTGTCTGACACTCCAAGGGAGGAGTTGTAAAGTTTGATGGCCACAGGTAGGAATGATTCCCTATGACGCTTAGTGTTACATCTCGGTGGAATGAGTCTCTGGCTGAATGTACTCCTGTGCCTAACAAATACATTATGGAGTGGATGGGAGTCATTGTCCAAGATGGCATGCAACTTGGACAGCATCCTCTTTTCAGACACCACCGTCAGAGAGTCCAGTTCCACCCCCACAACATCACTGGCCTTACGAATCAGTTTGTAAGTGTTCCTGCATTACTCTCATGATATCAACAAAGCTCATTTTGTCTGGTTTGGTTGGAGCAGTCAAACTTCTAAGCAAACTGTATGCTTTTAAAACCAATCAGCAGAATTGGCATCAGTTTTCATTGGCAATTTCATTCGCTTTAAAGTACTGCTCAATTCACTCGGGATACAATGTCCGATTATCTCTTGTGCAATTTAACACATCATCCTACCGACATAGCCACTTTTCCACTCTTTTTTTATTTATGATTATTATCGCCAGTTCTCACCCTTTATGAACCCATGAACTTGTCTGTTTTCTGCCTTTTTAAAAACTTGAATGTCTCTGTCCCTTCTCAAAGAAGCACATGCTCTATTGTTTATTTGCTTAACCGCTTCCTGCTACGCTTCTTTTTATTTGAATGTTTCACTGCGCTTCAACAGTTAGGTAGTCATCTTGGGTTCATCTAAAACTTCCTTGACACCATTGTTATGTTCTGCATCTCCAAAACATTAAAAAAACTAATTGAAGGAAAATCAAGGGAATCCAGGAGGGTGTGTCTTTGTTTTATTTTTAATTTTAAGCGAGGCGCGTACATGTCACATGATGGCATATGTCATTCACATACTTTTACATATAACCCATAATGAATCACTTGAATAAAGAATGCTTAACCAAACAATATGTTTACAGTATTACTCACATTTGCTGAAATATTAAACACTCGACACATCCTGTTCTGCAGGAGCAAAGATCCATGTTGAACTTGGGTGTCCATTATTATGTTACTGCTTTCTGTCTTCTCAAAGAGTTCATTTAAAAAAATCTATTTTCTCCATTTGTTTCTATCATCAAATGAAAATTCATGTAAAACAGCCGATATGTCTATTTTTAAAATGTAAAACTGCTACATTGCTATATGTTGAGTACTGAGCTCAAGTTCAGCAGACATTTTATTTTACAGATCATTTCTGTTACAAGCACTAAAAGGAATTTTATCAACACTATATGTAGATTCAATACAAGTCAATGTGTATGTCACAGAAACTGTCTATAACCTTTATATTTGGCAATTGATCAATCAGAATGAAGCAGCAATCGTACCTCTGTGTATGACAGGACTGAAAATGTAAAGGGGAGATAGCGATTACAATAGGGTGAGGGCAAAGGTTAAGGAAGGAACTGACAAGCAATAATTGGATCCAGGTGAGGAGAAAATGACGGATAAGTGAAGCCAGCAATGTCAAAAGAGATGTGAGCTATTCAGGCCATCTTCCATTCAATTAAATAAAGACAAATTTGTACTTCAACATTCCCTTGCATATCTCTCCTCTCATCATCCTGGAGAGATCTAGCTTTCCAAGCATTTGCAGTCTTCTGTAAATCATAACTACCTTTTGTGTGAAACTCACTAGACAGCTTGTTTTGAAAACTATGTGTTAACAGATAACCCAGGATGATTTCATCAGCCTTTCTCAGCAGGAATTTACATTTGAATGCTTTTGTAGGAGCAATGCAAATACCCTCTCTGTGTCCTGATGAGGGAAAAGAGGCCTTTTGCCTCTGCTAATCATTTCTCTCTGTAACTAATTCTCCGCACATACCTGTGTGGTAAACTACATATACCTGTCTGGACACGCCCCTCTGCTGACTGCTCCTGTGGCTCCTCCCACAGACCCCTGTATAAAGGCGATTGGAGGCACTGCTCCCCCCTCAGTCTCCAGGATGTTGTGTGGTGGTTTCTAGCATCTAATTAAAGCCTATTGTTCGCCTCCCGTCTCCGAGAGTTATTGATGCTGCATCAATTTTATTAGCTGCAATTTTAAAACCTGGAGAGCATTTTACGACCCGATAAATTGGACATTGATCCTCAAGCTCCCGAAGCAGCCATTGCCTTTGAACTCTGGCTTGCATGCTTCCAATCGTACCTGGAAGAGATTCCCATGACTGAGCGACTCTTTTCTTTCCCCAGGAAGTCTGCTACTGGGACTACCCTACCGGTTTGGCTGACGTCCCCAGGGCCAGTGCTGCTCCGGAAACGTGTGAGGAGCAATAAATACTCTCCGCTGGTCGAGAGGGTTCACCTACTACATGCGAACCCCCCAGTATGCCTACATGGTCTTACCTGATGGGCGGGAGGACACGGTCTCCGTCCGCGACCTGGCGCCCGCAGGAGCAGCAGACCCCTACCCCGAACACTCCACGGTGACTATGAACCCCATACCCACCGAGGTGTATACCCACGAGACACCGCACACACCAAGCCCTACACAGGCTCCTCACGACACTCCCATACCAGGCTCCTCACACACGCATGAGGGATTACTGACGCCTAATGGGCTGGCACCTCAAGTCAGGCCGGAGCCAGCACAACCACTATCACCGGTACAATCACCACCGGTGCTACATAGATCGCAGCGACAGACTCGACCACCTGATAGACTTAACCTGTAAATATACTTGTAAGAAACTTCGCCCCATGGGGACTCTCTTTTAAAACAAAGGGGGAGTCAATGTGGTGAACTACATATACCTGTCTGGACACGCCCCTCTGCTGATTGCTCCTGTGGCTCCTCCCACAGACCCCTGTATAAAGGCGATTGGAGGCACTGCTCCTCCCTCAGTCTCCAGGATGTTGTATGGTGGTTTCTTGCAGCTAATAAAAGCCTATCTTTAGTCTCCCGTCTCCGAGAGTTATTGATGGTGCATCAACCTGTTTCTGTTTGTAGTTCCACATCTCCATGTCACAACCCTCAGGTAGCTAACCATTTTAGTGTTCTTTCTAGCTGCACTCTGATGCAAACTTAAAAATAAGTTCTAGACATTCACATTGATTCATGCCATTGATATACTAACATTAGGATCTAGGGAAAAATATGTCAAATGTAATAATTATAAGGAAATGTAAGTCTGCTAAAATTCTTGTCGCATTACTGATTTCTCAGATGTTATGCTTGACAAGTTTCAGAACTTTGCTTTGAATACAGAAATACTGCTCAACAGATGACGCCATTGCCACCACCCTCCACCTGGCCCTCACCCACCTGGACAAAAAAGACACGTATGCTTGAATGCTGTTCATAGATTTCAGCTCAGCATTCAACACAATCATCCCTCAGCACCTGATTGGAAAGCTGAGCCTGCTGGGCCTGAACACCTCCCTCTGCAACTGGATCCTAGACTTCCTGACTGGGAGACCTCAGTCAATCCGGATTGGGAGCAGCATCTCCAACACCATCACATTGAGCATGGGGCTCCCCAGGGCTGTGTGCTCAGGCCAGTGCTGTTCACTCTGCTGCCCACGACTGTGCAGCAACACACAGCTCAAATTACATCATCAAGTTTGCTGATGACACGACCGTGGTGGGTCTCATCACCAAGAATGACGAGTCAGCATACAGAGAAGAGGTGCAGTGGCTAACGGACTTGTGCAGAGCCAACGACCTATCTCTGAATGCGAAGAAAACAAAAGAGATGGTTGTTGACTTCAGGAGAGCACGGAGCGACCACTCTCCGCTGAACATCGACGGCTCCTTAGTAGAGATCGTTAAGAGCACCAAATTTCTTGGTGTTCACCTGGCAGAGAATCTCCAGCTCCATATCAAAGAAAGCCCAGCAGCATCTCTACTTTCTCCGAAGGCTGAGAAAAGTCAATTTCCTACCCCCCATCCTCACCACATTCTACAGAGGATGTTTCGAGAGTATCCTGAGCAGCTGAATCACTGCCTGGTTCAGAAATTGCACCATCTCAGATCATAAGACCCTGCAGCAGATAGTGAGGTCAGCTGAAGGGATCATCGGGGTCTCTCTTCCCGCCATTACAGACATTTACACCATAGGCTGCATCCACAAAGCTAACAACATTATGAAGGACCCCACACACCCCTCATACAAACTCTACTCCCTCCTACCATCTGTCAAAAGGTACCAAAGCATTCAGGCTCTCAGAACCAGACTGTGCAACAGTTTCTTCCCCCAAGCCATCAGACTCCTCAATTCCCAGTGAATAGTCTGACACCAACTTACACACGCACACACGCACGCACGCACGCATGCACGCACGCACACACACACACACACACACACACCTGAACACTCCCTTTGCAATTTTTGCTCATTTACATTTATATTTACATCATTTATTATTATATTATAATTTGCCCTTTACTGTGCCTATTGTTTTGTTTATTAATTATTGTACTGTCTTGCACTGTTTTGTGCACTTTATGTAGTTCTGTGTAGGTCTGAAGTCTAATCTAGTTTTGTGTTGTTTCATGTTGCACCATGGTCCTGGAGGAATGTTGTTTTGTTTTTACTGTGTACTGTACCAGCAGTTATGTTTGAAATGACAATAAAATCGACTTGACTTGACTTGACTTGAGAAATAATGCAAAACCATGAGCTAAGTACTTTACCACAGAACTGCAGGATTAACCAGGGGAAGCAACCCCAGACTGCGTATGGCTTTCATTTCTAGTGCTTTCTTAGTTCCTGCGTCTCAGGGTGAATTCAAGAAGAAATCAACAATTTTTTTTTTTCAAAAGTCAAGTTGCTTATTCAACAACACAAATGGCTGTAATTGATTTTAATTTTTCAGAATTTCACTTAACTGGACCATTAGCCTCTTTGGAGTTTGTCTTGCATTTAAATCATATTGAACTTGTCATTCCAGAAGTGTTTTGAAGGTGGTTGTCCACAATCTGAAGTATGTACATTCAGCCAGCATTCAAAAATTAAAATATATTCAAATTAAAGCATTTTATTTCACACCTGCTCCGAAAGGTCTTCGTGCCTTCTTTCTCCTAAAGTGTGCTTCCATTTATTTTTGCCTTGCAATCTGATTGGGACATTAGTAGACTATTCATCCCCTTGAGTTGGGCAATGGCAGAACTGTATCAAGAAGTTATTAAATGGATATTAAAATATAAGTTATATGCTGTTGAAATGTTTGGTCTTCTGGTAGACGTAGGAGAGGAAGTGATCTGCCATGCCCATTTCAATTGGCAAGGTAGTCATTCGTCAGTTAAATATTGCATTTGTGTTGCTATTTTCCTCAATGCTTGAGAAATCCAGTAAGCATAAGGAAACAGAAAAGGCTTCTGGACATCTTGTCACGGCTTTTGGCCAAGTAGAGTGGTAAACGACTCACAAAGTGCTAAATAGTTCAAGGATCACTAACTCAGCATGACTTGGAGGAAAAGCTCCAGGTGGTAGTGGTGCTCCATTGCAGCCACTGCCCATGCAGTTCTCGGTGGTCAGAACAGCCGAAGTGAGTGTGTTTTGTCATCGGTATGCACAGCAGCCATTGTACAGCCAGTGACTGCTCCGGATGCTGGTTGGGGTCCCAGTCAAACTTTATCTCACATGGTATTAAACGTAGCATAGTTGGACCTGCATCATCCATGCAGGTAATTGAGCTCATGTATAAAATCGTTCACATTTCAGCTTGTTATTCAACAAGCTCTTGCTGCGGGCAGACTTGAGGCTATTTGCTAAAGAACTGCAAATTGAATTGAATATTGTGCAATGATATTCCCAGTTCTGACCTTATATTGGAAGAAAAGTCAGTGATGAATCAGCTGAAGATGATTGGGACTTAAACACTGCTTTTCATAACCTTGCTAATGAACTATGAAATCAGGAATTCTCTGAGGGCCAGATCAGAGGCATTCAGGACTAGAGATCAAGAAAGCCACAAAAGGTGCAGGTATGACCTCTGGAAAGCCATCTCATGGATGAAGTGGAATCAACGAGGGATGCTTGACAACTGTGGCAGGGTTTGAATGCCATAACCTCCTACAAAGTTAAATCTAGTGACAAGGGGGTCATCAGAGATTTTCTTTCAGATGAGCCCAATGCCTTCTAAGCTTACTTTGGCCACTAGACCTGGGAGGAACCATCATGCACCCCCATGATCCTCTGATCTCAGTATCTGAGGATGATGTACTGGCTGCCTTCAAGAGAGTGAATCCAGGAAAGCATCCGGTCTGGGTGGATTATACCTGGGCGAGTACTGAAGAGCTTCGCTGCCCAACTGGCTGGTGTATTCCTGGATATCTTCAACCTTTCGCTTTGGCAGTGTGTGGTATCCACCTGCTTCAAGTAGGCTTCAATCATACCGTTGCCCAAGCAGAGCGTGGTGACCTACCTCAATGACTATCACCCAGTGGCACTTACTTCCACAGTGGTGAAGTGTTTTGAGAGGCTGGTGTTGAAACCTATCAGCTCCTATCTGAGTGATGACTTTGATCCACTCCAATTTACCGACTGAAGCAACGGGTCCACAACAGATGCTATCTCATTGTCTCTTCACACAACCCTGGAACATCTGGACCACAAAGATATATACATCAGAATGCTCTTAATCAACTACAACTCTGCAATTAATACCTTCATCCCCTTAAAACTAATCAGTAAACTCCAAGACCTAGGCCTCAGTAGCCCCTTGTGCAATTGGATCATAGATTTCCTCACTTGCAGAAACCAGTCAGTTTGAATTGGTAAAAACATCTCCTCCACAATTTCCATCAATACAGGTGCACCACGGGAATGTCTGCTTAGCTCCCTGTTCTACTTGCTTTATGCCTGTGACTGTGTGGCTAAGTACAGCTCCAACACCATATTCAAGTTCACTGATGACACCACTGTTGTGGGCTGTATCAAAGGTGATGATGAATCAGCATACAGGAGGGAGACTGAAAATCTGGCTGACAGTGCCCTAACAACAACCTCTCACTCAAAGTCAGCAAGACCAAGGAACTGATTGTAGATTTCAGGAAAGGGAAACTGTACGTCCATGAGCTAGTACTCATCGGAGGATCACAGGTGGAGAGGGTCAGTAACTGTAAATTCCTGGGTGTCACTATCTCAGAGGACTTGTTCTGGAGCCATCATATAAATGTAATTGCAAAGAAAGCATGACACCACCTCTACTTACTCAGGAGTCTGGAGATTCGGCATGTTATCAAAAACCTTGACAAACTTCTATAGATGTGTGTTGGTGTGCTGACTGGCTGCATTATGGCCTGGTATGGGAACACCAATGCCTTTGAGTGGAAAATCTGACTAAAGGTGGTGGATTTGGCCCATTGCATCACGGGTAAAGCCCTCCCAACCACTGAGCACATCTACATGAAACATTGTCATAGAAAAGCAGCATCCATCATTAAAGATCCTCACCACCCAGGCTATGCTCTTGGGCAGAATTATGACCAACAAACAAATCTGCTGGATGAACTCACTGGATCAAGCAAAGTGTGTGGAAGGAAACCTGCTTGTGGAAAGTCAACAGCTTTTCTCCTCCTACAAATGCAGGTAGATCTGCTGAGTTCCTTCAATAGATTGTTTGTAGCCTCATATTGTAGCATCTACATTCTCTTGTGGTCTCCACATTTTTGACTAGATGCTTACATTTCTGGAGACAAGATTAGTGCTGGAGCAATCCTTCAGCTCTACAATCAGATATAATTGTTCCCATAGCCTTTGTTTTATCCAATGGCTCAACTTTTTCTTTGTAGACTAAAAGTGAGTCACTCCAGTTGAAAGCTAACATCAATGATTGTGGAGACTTGAGGAAAGGGAAAGGTACCTCTGGCTATAGGTAGTGAACTGATTAGCCTTGATCTTGACATTCATGCTAGATTCAACTAATATTCAAGATAAGGATCTTCATGGAAACTTTTTTGCCTGTTAGCTATTTAATCTCCCACTACCATTCACAAATGGATGTTACAGCACTCCACAACTTTAGTTTGATCCTTTGAATGTGGGTCACTTAGCTGTAGATTCAGCATTGGGTTACAAATACAATTAATGGTTCAACTTCTAAAGCATTTTCATCAAGAATTCTATTAGCATAGTTGCCATGAGAATAAAGTACCATATTATTTTATTATAACATTTAACTTCGTTATCGCTGTCACCTTTGCTGTCCAGTCTCTAAAGAATGAGGGTTTTATCAATCGTGCCTGTTATCTCAAAACCTGAAGGCACAAAATGGTAATTAATACTATTTAACATGAATGCACATATGGAGGTAAAGTGGATATGCCAAGAGCTCTTTAACTATAAAGAAATTCAGATTAAAATATTAATTTACTGATAAATATTACATTAAATATACCAGGTTCTTTCTTATTCTTTGTCATAAAATAAAGTCGTGCTATGCTGAGAAACTACCCAAATGCTACTGAGATTGTTAGATACCCATGGAGATATTTAACTCCCTTTTAAATATGATTAGAGGATCAATGTCACTTACTTATTCAGCTCCATGGTGGATTTTTCTATTCTGGATTTATTGATTAATTTATGAAGAATTAAGGCAGTGATTAGCAAATTCTTTGATGAAAGGGAATTTATGCGCACATACATTTGGCAGTTAACTAAAATGATTTGAAAATAGGTTAAGCCCCTGGGTCCACAATAACAACAAAAAAAACATTACAGAATATACTTTTCAGTTTATTCCACAAATCCAGAAAATAAATCTTTGTTCTATTTCCTTATCTCTGCTCTACTATTAGGAATTTTGAGACTGTTGTTGGTCACAGTAAACTGCAAGGTAATTGGGGACATTTGTCACTTTTACAGCATGTGGAATTGAACCCCCCCCCCCCCCCCCCACCAAACCCCATACCAGTTCCTCAGGATTGGATAAGATTAGATTTATTGATCATATGCATATCAAACATACGTTGAATTACATCATTTATATACAACATACACGCACACAGTGGCACACATGCAAGTCCACATATGCATACACACATACAGAGTTCTCCAAGTAGTTCTCCATCATGTGAGAAAATGCCTCAGAAAATGTGTAGAAAATATTTCCACTAACATTCCAGTTCTTCAAGCTATTGAGCACATTCCTCATTTTAGTGCTATAATCTCCCACTCCCTTTCTCTCTACTTCTTTACAATTGCTGTTCTCTCCCATCTGCAACATCCAGTCATTGGCTCCATTAGAGAGCACTGAAAGAATTCAACAGGTCAATCATCATCAGTGGAGGCAAGAGGTGCAAATAGATGTGCAACACAGGAAGGGGTGGAAATAGGAACAATTAACAGTACATAGCAGCACGAAGAGGAACAAGTGATAGAAGGAACTAGGTGGGCAGGGGATAGTGGATAGGAGGTGAGAACTAAGTTGAGGGTGTTGGCGAGGGAGGAAGGGATGGGAGGGATGAATAAAGGAAGAAGAAATCTGGGTGGACTGAAGAATTTGTGCAGGAAGAGAACTTGAAGACGGGGTCACTCGAATTAAAACCGTGGGAGGCATGAGTGGTGCCCTAGATTTAAGTGGGAAAGGACCGGATAGAGTGAGAGAGGATGGAGTCTAGTTATGAAGAATTGAGTTGAGTGGAGCAGGACCAGGCAGAGACAATGGGCCTACAGAGCAGTCCTGTTTATGGATCTTAAAGAGATCGAGATAGAAATGACAGTGTGGGATTAGGGCACAATCAATTGTCAGAAAGATGGTGCCTGGTCTCTGAAAGACTGACTCCCAGATGAGCTCAATTACTTTTGAAGGGGGAATAAAACTGCATCTATGAGGATCCCTGCAGGACCCGGTGACCTGTGATCTCTGCATTAGAAGCCAGCATCAGGCTATCTTTTAAGAGGGTGAACCCTCACAAAGTGACAGGTCCTAATGGAGTACCTGGTAGGGCTTTGAAAATCTGTGCCTACCAACTTGCAGGGGTATTCAAAAAGACATTTTCAATCTCTCATTGCTACAGTTGGAAGTTCTCACCTACTTAAAAAGGGCAACAATTATACCAGTGTCCAAGAAGAGTAGGGTGAGCTGCCTTAACAATTGTTATCCAGTAGCACACACATCTACAGTGGTAAAGTGCTTTGAGAAGTTAGTTATGGCTGGAATCGATTCCTGCCTCAGCAAGGACCTGGATCCATTGGAATTTGCCTATTGTCACGATAGGTCTATGGCAGATACGATTTCATTGGCTCTTCGTGTAGCCTTGGGTCACCTGGGCAATACAAATACCTATGTCAGGATACTGTTTACTGAATACAGTTCAGCATTTAACACAATCATTCCTACATATCTGTTCAAAAAGCTCCAAAAGCTGTGCTTCTGCATCTCCCTCTGCAACTGGATCCTTGACTTCCTACTGGAAGACCTCAATCTGTAGCGATCCGAAATAACATCTCCATCTCGCTGACAATCAACACTTGTGTGCCTCAGGGATGTGTGCTTATCCCACTGCTTTACTCTCTCTATACCCATGGTGTGTGGCTGGGCACAGCTCAAGTACCATCTACAAATTTGCTGATGACACAACTATTGTTGGTAGAATTTTAGATGGTGATGAGAGGGCCTATAGGAGGAAGATGAATGGTGTCACAGCAACAACCTTGCACTCAGTGTCAGTATTACTAAATAACTTATTGTGGGCTACAGAAAGGTTAAGACAAGGAATCACACACCAGTGTTCACAGAAGGATTAGAAGTGGAAAGAGTGAGCAATTTCAAGTTCCTTGCTGTCAATATCTTTGAGGATCTATCCTGGACCCAACATATTCGTGCAGCTACAAAGAAGACATGGCAGCCACTATATCGCATTAGGAGTTTGAGGAGATTGGGTATTGGGTATGTCACCAAAAACACTGGCAAATGTCTACAGATGTACCGTCAAGAGCATTCTAATTGGCTGCATCACCATCTGCTATTGGGATGGGGTGGGGATCGAAATAGGATCACAAATACTGCATATGATCAAAATAATTATTATATTAAATTAGTCAGCTCCATCCTGGGCACTAGCCTCCATACAAGACATCTTCAAGGAGCATTGACTTTAAAAGATAGCATCCGACATTAAGGAGCCACCTCATCCAGGACATGCCCTCTTCTTATTACTATAATCAGAAGAGAGGTATAGGAACCTGAAGGCACACACTCAATGATTCAGGAACAGCTACTTCCCCTCTGCCATTCGATTTCTGAATGGACTTTGAACCACTGAACACTACCTCACTACTTTCTTAATTTTATGTTTCCATTACATTTTTAATTTAACTATTTAGTATGCCAGAATACAACAGTATCACCCTTGTCTTTTGGTCTGATGAAGAGGTTGGGGTTGGTTTGAAGTGAGAAGAGTGCTGAATGTTCAGCGAGGATTCCACACCAAACTCAACCTTCTCATCAAACCAGCAGGCAAGGCAGATGTTAATGTAATCAGACACACTGACCAATAGATACAGAGCCCCTTTCTGACACCTCCTCATATCTTCCTCTGAGCCATGACCCCCATTAATGAACACTAGGCCAACATCTCCCAAACCATAATGGAACTTATCATATCAGGGCAGCTTCCTTCCACAGCCTCATAATTTCCCAACTTCACATGCTCACTTCTATCTCTTATCTGAAGTCCGTAAACAGGACAGTGCTGGTAGAACCATTAAAGCCTTCTTTGGTCGCACTGAACTAATTTATTCATACCTATCTTCCCTTGCCCAGCCCCTTCCTATTTCCATCAAGGACATCTCTCAGGCCATAAATCATTTCTCTATCACTTATCAGACTCTGTCCCTCTTCCTCCCCAAACTGGTTCCATCTTCCCATCATCACCACTCGGTTCAGTCTATCATCTACCAGCCTTTATCCTGTCTTCTTTTGTTTGGCTATATTTTGGTAATCTTTCCTGTTCCCTCCGAGTCCCATTGCGTGGTCTTGAAATTAAATTCTGATGATCTGTTCCCTAACTTCTCTCTTCCCAACAAAAGCTAAAATAATTTTCCAAACTGAAGGTGTTACATTCTTTGGTGAAAATTTCAACAGGACATGGAAAGTTTGGTTAATTAATAATTAAGATGAGGATCTGAATTCCTGATCCACACCATTATTCACACAGGCAGACAGACTTAGTTTAATGAAAGCATCTTAATAGGGTGAGAACTACAATTTTAGAAAAAACAAGCCTGTAATCACCCAGCACACATATCTCGCACTGTGCCTGAAGTGGACAGTTAAATTAAAACTAGCTCCCTGGTGAAATCAGTTGCACAATCTGAAGTATAATCAGAATGCATTCAAATCCCACACAAGTTGCAAAAGCTAACTCTTATATTAGTCTAAGTGATTGAACTTGCGATAATGCAGATGTTTCTAGTTGATATTTTTGCTTTTAAAAATGTCTTTAAAATTTAATATTATCACACGAGTGAGTTCAACTGTAGGCTGTGGACTGACAACTGTTCTGCTGTTCAAAAAGAGGATATATTGATGTCATTATTCACAAGTGTATTTAGAATGGGACCATCCTCTTGAAAATTCTTTGGCACTTGCTTCTCCAGCAAAAAGCACAAACACAGTGATAAAATCACACAGAAAAATGGAGGGAGAACATAACAGTCCGGAGTGGAAGAGTTAGGACTAGAGCACTGATAATTTCATTATAAATTTAATCACAGCCACAAACTGCCTCCAGCCCACTAGCTTTTGTTGTGTCATTGAAGCGTGATTGCATCCAACTAATACTCACTAGTTGGCACAATCATTAGGAAAGGCAGGAGGGTAATGAAGATGTTACTTAAGGTGATAATTGGATGCAAGTGAGGGTCCTTCTACAGAAAATTAATTTTCCTTCAGATTTAATGAATGCAGCCTGGGTGTTCTGGGGCTCTGGGAACTGATCAATATAAAGGAGATAAGTCTTAACTGCACATCTGGGGCTCTGTCAGCCCTAATTTAATCAATGCTTATATTTCTTAGATGTTTTCTTGGTTCGCTCTAGTCAAACTTTTGCAGAGTCTCTGTCACTACACAAGTAGTGGAGTCATTCTCACATCAACACAGTCAAAGGTGCTTGACAGCATATCAAAAGAGGAATAATATCATAAACATGCACAGATGGAAGCAACATTTGCTGAGTTAGGCGCCCAGGCCTGAAGCCTTAAAACCTGATTAAAGCCCCACATCACCTTCCTATCACGTATTGGGTCTTGGGTTGATGTGAAAAGTTCTCTAGCTTAGATTTGGATTGACTCTACTTGGGACATGTTTGTTTTTTTAAATTTAGGTCTTTGCAGATCTTATACATGAGACAGGGGCCCAGAATTGGCATGCCCAGGAGGGGGTCTGCATTTTAGTTATCAAGAAATGCAATGTTTTAAAACCTGTTTGGTTCACAAATGTCCTTCAGAGAAGGAAATCTGCCTTCCTTGCACATTGTGGAATCTCAGTGACTTTCATTTAACTGCTTTCTGAGATGACCCGGCAACCATTCTTGTCCTCGGCAATAAGGGTAGTGCATGCTGACCTTGACACCGATGATCACATCCTTGTGAATGAAAGAAATGTTGAGGAAGGTATCGATTAAGTTGCATACTGCCTTTCCCTCAAGACCCTTCATCAGGACTCAGAAATCTAATCCATTTTAATTATTCAGTTATTTTTGACCATTATTAAAAGTAACTGACACCTGTGGTAGCAGAACTAATGTGGCTAAAAGTAGAGCTGAATGACAAGTAATCAGCTGGAACAGGAATGATATCATAACACTATTGGAGATACATGCAGATCCTGGAGAGAACATGGAACAATATTTATCATAGCCATATTAAGGACAAGGATGAGAGTTACATATAAGCCCCTGAACAGTACACGGGATGTGGGATGCAAATTGCAATAGGAGATAGAAAAAACATGTAAAAAGGGAATGTTACAATAGTCATGGGGGAGTTTGATATGCATTCAGGTTGGTGCTGGATTCCAAGAGAGGGAATTTGTGGAATGCCTATGAAATGACTTTTTAGAGCATCTTGTGGTTGAGCCTACTAGAAAAGCAATTCTGGATCGGGTGTTGTGCAATGAAACATATTTGATTAAGGAGCCCTGTGGAGACCATAATAATTATATGATAGAATTCATTCTGAAGTTTGAAAGGGAGAAACTAAAGTCAGATGTATCAGTAATTATAGTGGAGTAAAGGGAATTACAGAGGCATAAGAGAGGAGCTGGCCAAAGTTGATTAGAAGGAAACATTAGCAGGGATGATGGCAGAACAGCAAAGGCTGGTGTCTCTGGGGGGAAATTCGGAAGGTGAAGTAAAGATACATACAAATATAGAAATATAGAAAACCTACAGCACAATACAGGCCCTTCGGCCCACAAAGTTGTGCTGAGCATGTCCCTACCTTAGAAATTACTAGGCATACCTATAGCCCTCTATTTTTCTAACCTCCATGTATCTATCCAAAAGTTTCTTAAAAGACCCTATCGCATCTGCCTCCACCACCGTTGCTGGCAGCCCATTCCACGCACTCACCACTCTGTGCATAAAAAGCTTACCCCTGACATCTCCTCTGTACCTACTCCCCAGCACCTTAAACCTGTGTCCTCTTGTGGCAACTATTTCAGCCCTGGGAAAAAGTCTCTGACTATCCACACAATCAGTGACTCTCATCACCTTATACACCTCTATCAGGTCACCTCTCATCCTCCGCTGCTCCAAGGAGAAAAGGCCAAGTTCACTCAACCTGTTTTCTTAAGGCATGCTCCACAATCCAGGCAACATTCTTGTAAATCTCCTCTGCACCCTTTCTATGGTTTTCACATCCTTCCTGTAGTGAGGAACCAGAACTGAGCACAGTACTCCAAGTGGGGTCCTATATAGCTTCAACATTACTTCTTGGCTCCTAAACTCAATTCCATGATTGATGAAGGCTATGCCTTCTGAACAACAGAGCCAATCTACACAGCTGGTTTGAGCGTCCTATGGACTCGGACCCCAAGATCCCTCTGATCCTCCACACTGCCAAGAGTCTTACCATTAATACTATATTCTGCCATCATATTTGACCTACTAAAATGAACCACTTCACACTTATCTGGGTTGAACTCCATCTGCCACTTCTCAGCCCAGTTTTGCATCCTATCAATGTCCCGCTGTAACCTCTGACAACCCTCCACACTATCCACAACCTTTGTGTCATCAAAGATGAAGAAGTATTCTAAATTGAGGATGAGGGAACTGTGGATGAAAATGGAAATGAAAGACAGCATAAAAGTGAAAGAGAGGGCATATAATATAGCAAAAATTAGTGGGATATTAGAAGATTGGGAACTTTTAAAAAGCAACAAAAGGCAGCAAAAAAACATAAGGAGAGAAAAGATGAAACATGAATGTAGGATAGACAATAATATAAAAAAGGTATCAAACACTTCTTCAGATATATAAACGGGAAAAGAGGCTGGAGTGAATATCGGACCACTGGAAAATGACAAGGTAGTAGTGGTTAACAAGCAAATGATGGACTAATTTAAGTATTTTGCAGGCCAGAGTTAACTGGAAGGGGTTAATAGTAGTGATGTCAGCAGAACAGCAATGGCTGGAGTTCCTGGGAGTAATTTGGAAGACACAGAATTGAGAATAATCACCATTACTAAGGAGAAGATGCTTCGGAAACTGAAAAGTCTGAAGATAGATAAGTAACCTGGAGCAGATGGACGTTACCCCAGGGTTCTAAAAGAGGTAGCTGAAGAGATTGTGCAGGCATTAGTAGTGATCTTTCAATAATCACTAGATTCTGGACTGGTTCCAGAAGACGGGAAAATTGCAAATACCACTCCACACTTTAAGAAGGGAGGGAGGCAGAAGAAAGGAAATTTTCCAGTTATCCTGTCTTCAGTGGTTGGGATGATATTGGGGTCCATTATTAAGGATGAGGTTTCAGGGCACTTGGAGCTCATGATAAAACTGGCCAAGGATAGCCCTAAGGGGAATTCTTCCCTGAGAAATCTGTTGGAATTCATTGACAAAATAATATGCAGGATGGACAAAGGAGAATCAGTGGATGTTGTTTACTTGGATTTTCAGAAGGCCTTTGAGAAAATGCCATACATGAAGCTCCTTAACAAGGTAAGAGTCCATGGTATTACAGAAAAAATAGCACGGATAAAGCATTGGCTGATTGGCAGGAGGCAAAGAGTGGGAATTAAGGGAGCCTTTTTTTTTCAGTAGCTGCCAGTGAATGCTGGTGCTCTACAGGGGTCGATGTTGGGACGGTTTATTTTCATATTATATGTCAATGATTTGTATGACGGAATTGAGGGCTTTGGTGTCAAATTTGCAGATGATACAAAGATAGGTGGAGGGGCAGTTAGTGTTGAGGAACCAGGGAACCTGCAAAAGGACTTAGACAGATTGTGAAAGTGGGCAAAGACGTGGATATGCAATATAGTGCAGAGAAGTGTATGGTCATGCACTTTGGTAGATGGAGTAAAGCCATTGACTGTTTTCTAAATGGGGAGAACATTCAAAAATCAAAGGTGCAAAGGACTTGGGTGTATTTGTGCATGATTCCCGGATCGGGAGCAGCATCCCCAACACCTTCACACTGAGCACGGGGGCCCCCCAGGGCTGTGTGCTCAGTCCACTGCTGTTCACTCTGCTGACCCACAACTGTGCTGCAACACACAGCTCGAACTATATCATCAAGTTCGCCGATGACACGACTGTGGTGGGTCTCATCAGCAAGAACGATGAGTCAGCTTACAGAGAGGAGGTGCAGCTCCTTAGCAAAGAAAGCCCAGCACCGTCTCTACTTCCTGTGAGGGCTGAGGAAAGTCCATCTCTCACTCCCCATCCTGATCACATTCTACAGGGATTGTATTGAGAGCATCCTGAGCAGCTGCATCACTGCCTGGTTCGGAAATTGCACCATCTCCAATCGCAAGACCCTGCAGCGGATAGTGAGGTCAGCTAAAAAGATCATCAGGGTCTCTCTTCCCGCCATCACGGACATTTACTCTACACGCTGCATCCGCAAAGCAAACAGCATTATGAAGGACCCCATGCACCCCTCATACAATCTCTTCTCCCTCCTGCCGTCTGGGAAAAGGCACCAAAGCATTTGGGCTCTCACGACCAGACTATGTAACAGTTTCTTCCCCCAAACTATCAGACTTCTCAATACCCAGAGCCTGGACTGACACCTTACTGCCCTATTGTCCTGCTTATTATTTATTGTAATGTCTGCACTATTTTGTGCAAATTATGCAGTCCTGGGTAGGTCTGTAGTCTAGTGTAGTTTTTTTTCTCTCTGTGTTGTTTTTTACGTAGTTCAGTCTAGTTTTTGTCCTGTGTCATGTAACACCATGGTCTTAAAAAACATTGTGTCATTTTTACTATGTATTGTACATAGCGGTTATGATCGAAATGACAATAGAAGTGGCTTGACTTAAAGTTGACTCACAGGTTGAGTCAGTGCTAAGGAAGGCAAATGTAATAGAGCATTAGAATATAAGAGAAAAGATGGCATGCTGAGGCTTTATAAGGTATTGATCAGATTGCATTTGGAGTATAGTGAGCAGTTTAAGAAAATATGTGCTGGCTTTGGAGAGGGTCCAGAGCAGGTTCATGAGAATGATTCTGGGAATGAAAGGGTTAACATAAGAGGAGTACTTGATGTTTCTGGGCCTGTGCTCACTGCTGTTTGAAGAAAGAAGAGGGAATCTCATTGAAACCTGTTGAATATTGAAAAAAAACAGATAGAGGGGATGTAGAGAGGATGTTTCCTATATTGGGTGAGTCTAGGACCAGAGAGCACAGGCTCAGAATTGAGGGATGTACATTTATAACAGAGTTTAGGAGGAATTTCTTTAGTCAGAGAGTGCTGAATCTGTGGAATTCATTGCCATGAACAGCTGTGCAAACCACTTGGAAAATGGGGTTTCATATGCTGGGCTGCTGTTTATCAGTTCAGGATTTAATGCCATCATATCTCAGAATCTGGTGGAGAAACTACCCTCGCTGCATCTCAACACCTCCCACTGTAACTGGATCCTGGACTTCTTAACAGAAAAGTCACAGTCTGTCCATCTGGACAGCAAAGTCTCTTGTCCCATTACGATGAGCACTGGTGCTCCCCTGGGCTCTGTGCTCATCCCACTTCTATTCACACTGTTGGTGCATTAGTGTGTTGCAGGATTCAGCTGAAACTGTGTCATCAAGTTTGCGGATGACACAACAGTGATTGGCGTCATCAACAGTTGGAGTAGAGAAAGAAAGTAGATTTGCTAGTAGACTGGTATGAGAAGAACAACCTTAATCTGAACATGGAGAAGACCAAGGAAACGATTGTGGACTTTAGGAAGGTACGGATGAACCATCCAACTTTCTGCATACATGGCTCCTCCGTAGAGAGAGTTAAGTGCGCCGAGTTCCTGGGAATTCATATCACGGATGACCTCACCTGGTCCCCCAATATCACCTCTCTGAATAAGAACACACAGCAATGCCTCCACTTTCTAAAGCAACTGAGGCTTTCCTCCCTCCCCCACCATATTAACTGAATTTTGCAGGAGCACCATTAAGAGCATCCTGATAAGTTGCATCTCTGTCTGGTATGGGAGCAGCCGAGCATCGGACCTGAGGTCCCTACAAAGGATTGTGAGAATGGCTGAGAGGATCATAGGGGTCTCCCTACCATCTATCGGGGACATTTATCAGGAGCGCTGCGCATGCAGGGCCCTTAGTATTATTAAGGATCCCACCCATCCATCCAGCATCCTCTTTGATTTTTTATCATCAGGCAGGAGAATCCGATGCATAAAAACAAGGATGGTCAGGAAGGGAAACAATTTCTTCCCTCAGGCCATTAGTCTTCTGAAGTCCCTGCCATATCACTTTCGAAACGTCATCGATTAATTTGTTCTGCGCCTTACAATATTTAATTTATGCACTTCACTTTGTTTATTTATGTGCAATTCATTTGTAGAATAAATTCTTACTTTCCTAATTTATTGTGTGTTACGCGTTATGTGTACTACTCTGCTTCACACCCTGGTCCGGAGAAACATTGTCTCATTTAACGGTTTACATGTATATAATTAACTGACAATAAACTTGACTTGATAATCACTGAGTATATTTAGCGCAGAGATTGATAGGTTCTTGTTCATAGTCAGGGCATCAAAAGTTATGTGGGAAGGCAAGAGAATGGGGTTGAGAGGGATAATAAATCATGATGGAATGGCAGAACAAACTCGATGGGCTGAGTGTCCTTATTCTGCTTCTATGTCTTATGGTGTGATTAGTCAGAAATTAGCATGGAGCAGGAGTGCACTTGAGATAATTTAGAGGGGTCAGAGGAACTGAGCAGCCAGACTTAATGTTCATTTTGGGAAGTGTTGTCACTGGTGTACTTGAAAGATTCTTCAATGACCAGCTGTTATGTCAATGAGTATTAAATGGACTGAAATAATTAAATATCTACCACAGGTTTATCCCAATATCTGCCCAGTAGTTTTGTTAATTGTATCTGGAACAAGAAAGGCATGAAATGACTAATGAACTTAAAGTTGCCTGATTGTTAGTTTTTTTTTCAACAGTTTAGAAAAATGTTATGTATATTATGCATTCTATGTTATCTATTGCATTGAACTGCTGCTGCTAAGTTAACAAGTTTCACGACACGTGCCAGTGATAATAAACCTGATTCTGATTCTGAAATGTTTATTATAGAGATTAGGAACAAAAATCCATGTGTAACCCCTGGGGTCGCCTCAGGCTCGCTCAGCTCGTTCTCATCTAGGGGGAGCAGCCTTCGGCCCCGCCAAACTGGGTAATCAGTTGGTGTGGATGCTGTGTGATGTCCCCGCCTTGCCAAAGAACAGACAGGACACCATACTCAGGACACATACGCAGGGAACCGTACTCTCTCCGGTCCTGTTCACCCTGTACACATCAGACTTCCAATATAACTCGGAGTCCTGCCATGTGCAGAAGTTCACTGATGACACGGCCATAGTGGGATGTGTCAGGAATGGACAGGAGGAGGAGTATAGGAAACTGATACAGGACTTTGTGATATGGTGCAACTCAAACTACCTGCGTCTCAATATCACCAAGACCAAGGAGATGGTGGTGGACTTTAGGAGATCTAGGCCTCATATGGAGCCAGTGATCATTAATGGAGAATGTGTGGAGCAGGTTAAGACCTACAAGTATCTGGGAGTACAGTTAGACGAGAAGCTAGACTGGACTGCCAACACAGATGCCTTGTGCAGGAAGGCACAGAGTCGACTGTACTTCCTAAGAAGGTTGGCGTCATTCAATGTCTGTAGTGAGATGCTGAAGATGTTCTATAGGTCAGTTGTGGAGAGCGCCCTCTTCTTTGTGGTGGCGTGTTGGGGAGGAAGCATTAAGAAGAGGGACGCCTCACGTCTTAATAAGCTGGTAAGGAAGGCGGGCTCTGTCGTGGGCAAAGTACTCGAGAGTTTAACATCGGTAGCTGAGCGAAGGGCGCTGAGTAGGCTACGGTCAATTATGGATAACTCTGAACATCCTCTACATAGCACCATCCAGAGACAGAGAAGCAGTTTCAGCGACAGGTTACTATCGATGCAATGCTCCTCAGACAGGATGAAGAGGTCAATACTCCCCAATGCCATTAGGCTTTACAATTCTACCGCCAGGACTTAAGAACTTTTTAAAAGCTATTATTAATGCTTTTTGAGATAGTGATTTAGATGCATATCATATTTTTTTACTGAGTTAAGTATTGTATGTAATTAGTTTTGCTACAACAAGTGTATGGGACATTGGAAAAAAAGTTGAATTTCCCCATGGGGATGAATAAAGTATCTATCTATCTATCTATCTATCTATGCGATTAAATGATTACAATTTATAAAGATTACTACAACCATGTAATTAATAACGATACAGTGTATATGAAGGAAAAGAAAATAAAGAAAAGGCGCCAAACTTATCAAAGTCCAAACCACTTCATGCACAACCGTTGGAGCTCAGTTACTGAAGTCTTCTGGCCACCATTCGATCCCCTCCGAACTCCTTGTCTCGCAGCTCAGGACCACCCGAAGTGGTCAACAAAGCACATCTATCTTCATCTCTTCTCCTCGGGGTACCTCCTGGCCTTGGACCACTGCTTGGGGTCTGTTCCTCACCCAGTTTACAGCATCGTGTCCTCTCTCTCACCCCCTCGTGCCGATCTCACCAAAAGCCCGCCAACAATAGCTTACAGACTCAGAAGAAAGAACAACATTGATCCCAATTGGTTAACAAAGGAATACAATTCTCGTTATCAGTAAATTTTAACCCAAACAAGCTTCCAGCACTCTCACGCAACAAAGAAGCATTCCTACTTTTAACAAAACAAAGAAGCCATTTTGATTAACATACGCAGTAACAAAGAAATAGAAGAAACCCCCCCTTACACATGTACACAAGGAGCACCTTTATAGACAGACAGAAATATTTTTGCACAGATGCATCACTACTGAGCTTGCAAAGTCTGTGGATAGTAAGATGGCTCCTTAACTGGAATGGTAGTGCCAAGTTCCTGGAGTAGAGGTGACAGGTCTGGAACATCTCCCATAGACTAATGCAGGGGCAAGTGGTTGGACTATGAGGTGATGATATTTTGAACAGACTTGGCTAATAGGAAAAGTACATCATGCTCAATACACACAAAACGCTGGGGGCAGCTCAGCAGGTCAGGTAGCATCTTTGGAGGGAAATGAACAGTTAACATTTCAGGCCAACACTGTTCATTAAGGTCCTGTTAAGTACTGGGTATCCCACTTGCTAGCACACAGAGCAAATCCTCTACATCTTTGCAGCTACCCATGAAGACCCGCTCCTCTCGTCAATCTCGTAGCCCATGACATTACCATGATAATGCAGTGGGACTGACCTATCATAGCCAATCTAAAACTTCCTGGCAGGTTGAGCTCAACCCTTATTTCGATATTTTTCTGAAGACTGGATTAACCCTGCCAGGATTTTCCAGCTCTGAGTGTTCCACATAGGTATAATATTTTTGTTCTGCTTCATCCATGGTGGGTTCATCAGCTCTCTGAACCACTGACATTATCATACCTCAATTACTCTTGTTTCCCCCCCATCACTGTCTCCCTTCTCCAAAAATGGCAGTGTGCAGGGATGCACTGGCTTCTCTGGCTCCCTAGAATGGTGCTAGTTTTCAATTCTTAGAGAAGTTCCAAAATTTCTAGTCAGTGATTTCAGGCAACCAAAGCTCTGTGAATACGGTGCTGCTGAACGCTTAGACAAAATTACTTTGAAGTAGCCGGCTGCAGAGGTAATAGCGGTGATCAATGGACTAGGGACTCTACTGACACCAGACCCAATGACAGGGACTTGCTCTAGAGCAGCTCAGCTGAGTGAGCAGCAGACTCGGTGGTGTGAGAGAAAGCAAAATTGCAGCAAGAGATCAGGGGCCACAGCTAGGCTACGAGCTAACCTGACCAGAATGGTGGAACCATCACTTTTCTTGGCTAAAGTCCGCCTGCTAGGAAATAAAAAGCACTCACTGAGACTGAGAATGAATGCACATAAAGAGATGAGAAACTGCTGCATTCTGTTTTTCACCAAAACATGGCTAAATAGCAACACACCCAACTCAGCGTTCCAACACAATGGGATGACTCTTTACCATGTAGACAGAAACTCCCTCTCAGGGAAATCCAGAGCAGTTGGATGAGTGTGTATATTAACAAAGGATGGTGCACAAACTGATCTGTAGTTTGCATTTACTGTTCTGGGGCAATTGAGCATCCTACAATTAAATGCTGGTCACATTACCTGCTTAGGGACTTCACTGTTGTATTCATCACCACAGTCTACATCTTCCCAAGCATGAATGCTAAGGATGCACAGGGAGAGCTTTACCGTATCATTTGCTCTCTGCAAAGCAAGCATCAAGACAGTCTCTTCATAATTGCACATGACTTTATGTCAATCTGCAGGATGTTTTACCCAAAATCCACCAACACATCACCATGGCCACTGGAGGAACAAACAACTCAACCATTTTTCCCTGATCACACCTCCATAATGTTAAAAGGAATCAGAGTCAGAATCAGGTTTATTATCACCAGCATGTGTCATGAAATTTGTTCACTTAGCAGCAGCAATTCAAAGCAATACATAAAATAGAAGAAAAAATAAAATAATAATAATAATAATAAATAAATATCAATTACAGTATATGTATATTGAATAGATTAAAAATCATGCAAAAACCAGAAAAAAATATATATTTAAAAAAAGTGAGATAATGTTCAAGGGTTCAATGTCCATTTAGAAATCAGATGGCAGAGGGGAAGAAACTGTTCCTGAATCACTGAGTGTGTGCCTTCAGGCTTCTGTACCTCCTACCTGATGGTAACAGTGAGAAAAGGGCATGCCCTGGGTGCTGGAGGTGCTTAATAAAGACACTGCCTTTCTGAGACACAGTTCCTGGAAGATGTCCTGGATACTTTGTCGGCTGGTACCCAAGATGGAGCGGATTAAATTTACAACCCTCTGCAGCTTCTTTCGGTTCTATTTAGTAGCTGCACTTCCCACCCCGCCATATCAGACAGTGATGCAGCTTGTCAGAGTGCTCTCCACAGTACACCTATAGAAGTTTTTGAGTGTATTTGTTGACATATCCCAGCATACTGACTGCTGCTGCTGAAAATGAGGAAATCAGTCTAAAGGACCATTTCTGTAAGGCCTCATGAGGAAATTTCTATGCTTCAGGACAGCTTTGAATGGACTAATTGCCTGCTACAAACCAAGAAGACACAACTGTCACTGGTTGCATCAGTAAGTATGTAGGCAATGTTGTTACCTCAGGAACAGTGGTCTTATGGCCCAACTGGAAGCCCTGGCTGAACACTGAAGTGCACTCCCTACTAAAAGCCTGGGACACTGCCTTCAAGTCTAGTGGCAGAACATAATGTTGGCCACAAAAGCTACTCCTCTACCAGGTGATCAGCCACTTTCTGTAACAACAGTAGACGTGAGAATGACTCACAGAGAGTCAACCTCCCTAAGACTGCCGGGTCAGAGACCATCCCACTTTAAGTATTCAAGGCAACATACACAAAATGCAGGGGGAACTCAGCAGGCCAGGCAGCATCTATGGAAAAAAGTACAGTTGATATTTTGGGCCGAAACCCTTCGGCAAGACTAGAGAAAAAAAAGCTGAGGAGTAGATTTTAAAGGTGGGGGGAGGAGGGGGAGCCAAAGTAAAGAGACAGAAGAAAGAAAATGGGAGAAGCAGAATGAGAGGGAGGTAGTTGGTGGGTAAGGAGATGAAGTGAGAGAGAAAAAAGGGGATGGGAAATGGAGAAGGAGGCAGGGGTTTGAGGGGCATTAGCTGAAGTTTGTGAAATTGATATTCATGCCATCAGGTTGGAGGCTACCCAAACGGAATTTAAGGTGGTGTTCCTCCAACCTAAATGTGGCCTCATTGTGACAGTTGAGGAGACCATGGATGGACCTATCGGAATGGGAAAGGGAAGTGGAATTAAAATGGTTGGCCACTGGGAGATCCCGCTTGTTCTGGCGGATGGAGCGTAAATGTTCATCCAAACAGACTCTCAATCTATGTTGGGTCTCACCAATATACAAGAGACTACACTGGGAGCACCAAACACATTAAATGACTCCAACAGACTCACAGATGAAGTGTTGTCTCACCTGGAAGGACTGCTTAGGGCCCTAGATGTTAGTGAGGGAGGAAATGTAGGGGCAGGTGTAGCACTTGTTCCACTTACAAGGATACATGCCAGGGGGGAGATAAATGAGGAGGGACGACTGGGCAAGGGAGTCACATGGGAAGTGATCCCTGCAGAAAGTAGAATGTGGGGGGAGAGAAAGATATGCCTGGTGATGGGATCACGTTGGAGATGGCGGAAGTTTCGGAGAATTATGTGCTGGACATGGAGGCTGGTGGGGTGGTAGTTGGGGACAAGAGGAACCCTATCACTGATAAGGTGGCGGGAGGATGGGGTAAGAGCTGACATGCATGAGATGGAAGAGATGCGGTTGAGGCAGCATTGATGGTGGAGTAATCAAGGACTGCATCTTCATGGACATCATCAGCACATCACTCATCTTGTCCATATCTTACTTTTCTCTATACCTGTGTCTTTCTTTCTTTCTTTTAGTTCCTTTACTTGTGCATGATGTGCCTTCTGCTGTGCCTAATACTAATTCTCTCCTGCAAATATTTCCATGCTAATTCCAATACTAAACAGAAGGCAAGGTGAGGAAAGAAATAAAAGAGCATATTTATGATTTCTCCAATTGGTATCATTGCAAAGTATTCGCCCACACACAGAGGCACATTCAATAAACAACTGTACTGTTATATAGTCTCCTGAATGAATATCCACACATCCTTCCAACATCTGGATCATTGGTAATCACTTTTCATAAATCATTGTCCTTTCCCACCAAACGATTCGCTGCTAAAGGCCAATGTCAAACAGGCTCTGGACAAAATGAGCAATGTAATCAACAGTAATGAGGCAGCATATCCTGATGCTTTCCCTATCATTTTGGAGGATTTTAACTAGGCCAGCTTGAAAATGACACTAAATAATTATTATCAACAAATCATTTGTAGTACCAGAGGAAACGACACACTGGATCTCTGTTACACCACCATCAAGAGGGCTTATCATGCTATTCCACACTCACACTTTGGAAAGTCTGACATCTGGCTGTATACTTCTACTCCCTGAGCATAGGCAGAGACTGTTCACTGAAGCACCAGTAGTCAGGACCAAGAAGGTATGGACAAGGGAAGTACAGGAGTGCTTACAAGCTATATTTCATTAGGAGTTTGAGGAGATTTAGTTTGTCACCTGAAACACTCGAAATCTTCTACAGATGTACCATGGAGAGCATCTTGACTGGCTGCATCACTGTCTGGTATGGTGGTGGGGCTGTAGTAAGCCGCAGAGAGTTGTAAAGTTAGTTAGCTCCATCATGGGCACTGGTCGCTGTAGTATCCAGGACAACTTCCAGGAGCAGTGCCTCAGAAAAGCAAATTCCACCATCAAGAGTGCTCAGCACCCAGTACATGCCCTCTTCTCATTGTCACCATCAGAAAGGAGGTACAGTAGTCTGAAGGCACACACTCAGCAGTTCAGGAACAGCTTCTTCCCCTCTGACATCCAATTTCTAAATGGACATTGAATCTATGAACACTACCTCACTACTTTTTTAAAAAAATCTGTATTTACACTACTTACCTTAATTTAACTATGTAATATACATAGTTATTGTAATTCAGCTTTTTTCTCATTTCATGACATATGCTGGTGATATTAAACCTGATTCTGATTCTATCTGATACCTCACACACACACACACACATACACACAGAATCTTTTTATATCTGCCAACTACCAATTTAGCTTTCCATCACAATGTTTGACACCTCATGATCCTGTGGTTGTTGGCCTCAATAGAATTCTAAAGATGGCTGCTGAGGTCACTGATAAATAATAGGTCACAAATATATCCCAGCCGAGCTTCCATATGTTGTGACTGATTAAAATAAGCCACACAGAACTTGTAACTGGGAAATATTGAAGTCTTTATTAAAAAAGAAGTTCTTCTGTAGTGAAAACCTTAGACTACAATTTCAGTGGCTATAATCAACTTCTTAACCTTGAATGTGGAAAGGTAACTTTGCAGAATTATATATTTACAATCTTAGCACATCCCAAATAACAGAACATCTTTGAAAATTCAAATGCTGTTGTGCAATTAATATTTTAGTAATATTTGAGTAATCTTGTATATATATATTGGTTGATTAAGCTCTTGTTCATTTAAATAATTGATAACGAGTTATATGTCCATTTGCATATGTCATCACGCTACCACATAACAAGCGAGTGCCTCACTTAAAGTAACTTGGACTCACATTTTAAACTCCAGTGACTTCCTTTGAATTAGCATAATGTTTTGAAGCTGCAAAATATAACGTTGATGGCAAGGTATTTTTAAAACAAACTTGAAGCGCAGCAAGATATTCGAACTAAGACAAATGTAGTGAGCAACAATGAGTAAAATACACAAGCCAACACATGCATAGACTCTCAAGTTTAAAAAAAAGGCAGAAAAATTGAAGGATTCATGGGTCCATAAAGAATGAGTACCGGCTGTTAATAATCATAAAAAAAGAGCAGAAATGGCTGGCTACATTGGAATCGTTTGATTCCACAACAGATAATTGGAATATTCATACTGAGCTAATTCAACAATATTTTGAAGCAAACATAATGATCCATGAGAAACAAGTTCCATTTGTGGAGTGCATTGGGTTTAAAAGCATGCTGCTTGCTTTGAAGCATGACTGCTCCAACCAAAACAGCAGGAATAAGCTTTGCTGATATTGTCAAAGTAATGCAAGACTACTTAGAACCAAGGGTATTCATGATTCAAGGAGGTCAGCTCCATCTTGGATACTAGCCTACAAAGCACCCAGGACATCTTCAAGGAACAGTGTCTCATAAAGACATTGCCCATTATTAAGGACCTCCAGCAACTTTTCTCTAGCATGCCCTTTTCTCACTGTCATCATCAGGTAGGAGGTATACAAGCCTGAAGACACACACTCAGTGATTCAGGAACAGCTTCTTCACCTCTGCCATCTGATTCCTAAATGGACAATAAAACCCTTGACCTCTACCTCATTTTTAAAATATATAGTATTTCTGGGGGGTTTTTTGCACGATTTTTAATCTATTTAATATATGTATACTATATAAAGTATACTGAATAAGATTTACTTATTTATTATTATTATTATCCTTATTATTAATATTATTTTTTTCTTCTATTTTACGTATTGTATTGAACTGCAGCTGCTAAGTTAACAAATTTCATGTCACATGCCGGTGATAATAAACCTGATTCTGATTCTTACTGCAGAACACTTTAGGGTCCATAAGCAGAATCAAAAAGAAGGGGAGTCCATCTCAGCGTAGGCAGCTGAATGGAAAAGAGTGTCTGAGCATTGTCAGTTTGGTAATGGGCTTACTGATGCACTGACAGATCATTTAGTTTGTGGAATCTTACAAGATAGCATTCAAAAATGGTTCCTAACTGAAGCACAACTCACATTTTAAAGAGCAATTGAAATCGCTGTTTCAATGGAAACTGCAGACAGAGATGCAAATGGATTGCAGTCAGGAATGGAAATGAGTATGAATGAAATTTCAAAGTCTAAACAGAAACCGGCCTGGCTGAAACAATTGTGTTACCCTTGTGGTAGGAGCTCACAGACACCAGACCAATGCAGGTTTAATGGTGAAATTTGCATAAAATGTCACAAAGTAGAACACATACAAAGAGCATGTTGGGCAGACAAAAATAAATGGACTGCACAGGGAAGAGAAAAAGTGAAGAAGTCAAAGTACAGTTTCAAAGAGAGCTCAAATTTACATCCTGTTAATGAAAAATTTGGTAATGATGAGAGTGCTACACAACCGTGTTGCCTTGAGATTTTGAAAATGAACAATAGATGAGCAATATGGCTTACACCAGAATCAGAGTCACATTTAAAATCAGCAGGATTTGTCAATAAACTTGTTAACTTTGCAGCAGCAGTACAGTGCAATGCATAATAAATAAACAAAAAACTTAATTACATAGGTGAGTGTATGCCTTTATGCTTCTGTACCTCCTTCCTGATGGTAACAATGAGAAAAGGGCATGATCTGGGTGATGGAGGTCCTTGAGGATAGAAGCCACTTGTCTGAGGCACCACTCCTTGAAGATGTTGGATACTACGGAGACTAGTACCCATGATGGAGCTGACTAATTAGCTTCCTCTCCCATACCAGATGGTGATGCAACCAGTCAGAATGCTCTCCATTGAACATCTGTAGAGATTTTCGATTGCTTTAGGTGACAGACCAAATCTCCTCAAACTCCTGATGAAGTATAGCCACTGCCTTGCCTTCTTTATATCTGCATCGATATATTGGGACCAGGTTAGGTCCTCAGAGATATTGGCACCCAGGAACTTGAAAGAAGCAAATGGCAAATTAATTAAAATGGAATTGGACACTGGTTTGGCTGTTTCAATTATTTCTCAAATTGAATTTGAACAGCATATGAAAGATACTGAACTAAAGCCTGCACATATCTAAGTAAGTACTTATACTGGAGAAAAGGTAACTCCTGTGAAATGACAATGAAATACAACAAGCAACAAGCCACATTGAGCTTTTATGTGGTAAAAATAGAAGCGCCAGTATTGTGGGGGCTTTATTAGCTGAGACAACTACAACTTGATTGGAGATCCATCCCCCAATTGCATGCCACATCTCCTGCAATGAATTCACTGAAAGAGAATTAAGGAGGGTATTAGGTGATGCCACAAACTGTCTCGAGGCTGTACGCTATGAACTCTTCCCCAACAGAGGGCAAACACGTGCTGGTGCCAACCTCTGTGCCTCTGGTTGGAAAGCATATTGAACCAAGTAAGGACCATGCTGCTCAGAGGAATTGTCAAAAGTGTCAAAAGCTGTGATCGGAGAACAGTTTTTGTAGGCAACATATCTGAGAAAGCTTCTGATATGTCCATCAGGTTGTTACATGCAAAATATTGCTATGTTTTAAGCTAGATGAGAATTCAAGGAACTTCAGGGAAGTTGCAAGCATTCGACTTGTGTGAGTACAAGGAATCAGAATCTACACTCTATGTGCGTTAAGGTTATTGCATGAACTTGGTGAAGCCCCAGAACCTGAGATTGTTTTTCACAGCCACAGGTCTCACCTGTCAAGCAGTGTGATCTCCCTTGTTAGGAAAGACATTATCGCACAAGAGTAAGAAATCCTCCACAGTGATTATTTCATTAGATCTGAATGGAAATTTACTATGCTGTGAATATCTGTATATAATAGTTGCATTATATAGAATACTCTCTATATAGTTGAGATGCATTTTCTGTGGAGCTGGACTTTATAGCAAAGCAGGGAGGAGCATTGTGTATTTAATATTTCAATAATTTTTGAGTAATCTTATATATATTAGATGATTAAGCATTGTTGTTCATTTAAATAATTCATTACAAGTTATATGCATAAATACGTGAATTGCATCGGTCAGCACGCTACCACGTGACCTGCACATGCATTGCTTGAAGTGAACTCAGAGCTGGACTCGCATTTTGGACACCTGTGTCTTCACTTGAATCAGTTTAAAATTTTGAAGTTACAAGACATAACATTAATAACTTGTTCATAAAGCTTCTAAGCACCTACTCTAGACTCTTTAAATATACAGTATCTTTGTCGTTACAGTGTTGAGTCATGGCTCCATAATATATAACTAGCCAAAATATTAAGTGACAAAGATAGATCCCTGTCCTGAACTGTGCATGAAGTAGCAGGGATATGTCTTTAACAATGCTTTAATACAGGAAACAGCCTTTAAAAGGTTCCTTGATCTTATCCTGAAGTTTTCAATGACCATCATTTCACGTGTCTTCCCCTAAGTAGTTCAATGGTACACAATCAGCAAGTGCCAGTGACCCCAGAGCATCAGTTAAATTTAAGTTGCAAATAGGTTCTATTTCCTGAAGATGTATTCTCATTATAATTAATCCATAAGGATGCTGTCCATGATTCCATAACTCCAGAATAAACCCGAACAGTCATTGACAGCTCAACAATGAGAAAATGTTCTTCACCATCTACTTCATCTCAGAATCGGGTTTAATATCACTGTCATATGTCATAAAATTTGTTATTTTATAGCAGCAGCAGCAGCACAGTGCAATAAATTAAAAAAACTATATATTACAATAAGAAATATATAAAAAATTAATTAAGTTGTGCAAAAAAGAACAAAAGTGGTGCAAAATGCTGGATGAATTCAGCAGATCAGGCAGCATCGATGCAAAGGAATAATCAGTTGTAATTTCAGGTCAAAACCCTTCTTCAGGACTGGAAAGGAAGGGAGAGGAAGAACGAATAAGAAGATGGAGGGGGAGGTGTACAAGCTAGAGTGTGATTGATGGGTGGGGGAAGGGGGGTGATGAAGTGAGAAGCTGGGAGGTGACAGATGAATAGGTAAAAGGTTGAAGATGAAGGAATATGATAGGCGAGGAGAGTAGACCATGGGAAGAACAGAAGGAGGAGGGGCACCAGAAGAACGTAACTGGCAAGTGAGGAGAGGAAAAGAGGTAGAAGGAAAGCTAGAGTGCAGAATAGAAGAAAAGGGAAGGGAAAGGGGAAGGGGAAGGAGGAAGGGGGTAAGTGGAAAATGACTGGAAGTTAGAGAAATTGATGCTCATTCAATCAGGTTGGAATATAATGGAACTTGATGTGGATGTGGAAGAATAATGGAGTTTGTGTTCATGAGTTGGTCTGTTGCTCATTCAGAAATCTGATGGCGGAGAAGTGGGTGGGAACAAACTGTTCCTTAAACATTGAGTGTTTGCCTTCAGGCTACTGTGCCTCCTCTCTGATGGTAGTAATAAGAAGCGAACATGGTCTGAGTGATGGGGGTCCTCAATGATGGAAGCCAGTTTTTTGAGGCATTGCCTATCCCGGTTCTCCACTGAGCTGAACCATTCTGCCCCAGGCAACATCCTGGAGAACCCCCTCAGCACCTTTCTCAGTGCAATCACATTCTGTCACACCCAGAACTCCCAAACCATTCTGTGTTTAAATCTTTCATTGTATGGAGACCGCATCATGAATTACAAATGTAGCATTTTACACTGAAGAAAGTACAAATAAATTGTTGTCCTTCAATGAATGAATGAATGTTTGAGCACTATGTTGGGCAAAGGGGAGTGTAGAAAAAAAAGTCAAATTTTGTAGCACCTGCTGGAAGTCTACTGGAAGATCACGGTGCACTATCCTCTCCTATCAGACTCCTACCTCTCCATCCCTTTCCCTTCCTTCCCCAAATGCTTTCACATATCATCTTCTAGCTAACCTCTTTCCCCTCCCCCCACCTTTTTACTTTGTCATCCTCCCCCGTCCTTTCCTGTCCTGATGAATGGTTTCGACCAGAAACATTGTCTGTTTATTGTCTGTAGACGCTGTCTGACCTGCTGAGTTCTTTCAGCATTTTGTGTGTGCTACTGTAAGAGAATGTATGACGGAGAATGATTGAAGAGAAAAACACGTTTTGCAGGGAATAGTTCTTTTGAGTGCTAAAAGAGGAGGAAAGCAGAAGACATATTTTGTGGTGGAATTGATGGAAATATACTGAATTTGAAAACCTGTGCAGTAGAAGGTGAAGACACAAATTAAGCCCTTTCCTGTACCTGGGAGGAAAGAAAGCAAAACTGGGAATAAATTGGACAAACATGGTTCTGATAATTGTATTGTAGGGGATTTCTCAGAAACATTTGAGCAACATGCACAAAATGCTGGAGGAATGCATAGCATCTGTGGAGAAGAATAAACAGTCAATGTTTTGGACAAAGACCTATCATCAGAACTGATAATTCCCTTCTATAGATGCTGCCTAACTAGTTGAGTTCCTCTAGCATTTTGTTTGTGTTGTTCAAGATTTCTAGTAGTTGCAGAAACTCTTGCATCTATTAGAATCATTTACGTGAGAGAAAACAGTCTTAGAACATATGTAAAGAAGAATGGAATTATTATTTTTCTTTGGGAAGAAAGTTTGGATGAAGTGTAATCAACCTATGGTTTATAGTATGGATGATTTGTAGTTAAGGTAGAATACTCCTGCTTTCTAGACCAAAGCTTATTTTGGGCAATGGTAAGATTTTCCCTGGTCTTTATAAAGTTAGTTTTAACTGAGGAAGCTTGCTGGAAGACTGCTCCTGCTCCTACAGACTCCACAATATATGTTGGATGGATCTGCAGTACAATCCGTTAGTGTGCAATGCTAGTCAGTACCCCAGATAAGGCACAGCAGCTGAGCATCTTTGACTGCCAGGAACAGGCCAGTTTCTCTGTCAACCATTAATCGTATTTTAAACTTGTTACAATTCTATTAATGCCAATTTAGCAATTCTATTGATCTCCTCTGAAGCTATTTTAACATTCTTTTATCATTTCATAATGATATCAGGTATGGCCAAGGGGTTAGCTTCTGCTAATGAACAGAAAGTTGAATGTGTTCACTGCATCATAAAAGTTCACTTGATCTTTGGCCTCAAGCCTCATCAACATCATGCTGTAGATACCTCCTGAGTTTTCTTGGGCAGTTCTATAGCCAAGACGATATTCATTCTGAGCCACTGTCAATGATACAGATGTGTCAGTCAGCAGGGTGAGACATCTGATAGAAAGTGAAAATCAGGAGGAAGCTGGGGGAATTGTTCAAGGAGAACAGAGTGATGGCAACCAGTGAAGTAAGATTTTTGTCGGTTGGGAAAAGCATCCCATACTTCTCCATTTTATAATGAAATCACCTTTCATGCTAACCTCCAGTGGGACTGTAAAGACTAAGGCTGTTTGTAAACCTAGATATCTAAAATTTAAGCATCTGAAATTAATTCAGAATAAACAAGTTTGGTAAAGGAGGCATTATAACATTCTAATCTGTGCCCACTAAGTTTAATAACACTGGACAATAATTTTATTTGAAAGTGTTGCTTCATCAGATTTTTTTTTGTTTGTGATGGACAACTTGAGGCTGAACACAAATATAATTTCGGACTAATTCTGTTGTGTAGGAATTTGGAGAAACAAGAAATGAACTTTTATTGAATATAATGCATTTAATTGCATAACGGTGCTGATGCTTTGCAATAGTTCAACAAAACTAAAAATGTTTCTGTTGATGATTTTCATTTGTACTCAGTGTCTGAAGCTTCTCACTTAAGTGTCCTGCAATAATCAGCCTGCATTGATGGATGCCAGTTGCCCTGAAACCGTTTCTCCATGACCAGAATGTCCTAGTGAAGCCTTTCATCGTGCTTGTCACTGGCAGAGCCAAGATTTTCAGGGAAAAAGTCTAAATGGGAATGCAGAAAATGAATCTTTAGTGACATGTTGCACTTCATGGTTTTGTACGCTTGAAACATATTGTCAACCGGCTGCATATTGTTTAGCGCTCTGAATTGTCAAGAAAATTTTCAACAACATCCTTGAATGTCTTCCATGAGATTTTCTCTGGTCCCACGAGAAGTTCTTTATGTCCTTGATGTCCTGTTTGATTTGTGGACCAATAAAAATACTTTCTTTATGCTTAACATCATTTATTCTGAGTTGAATTATGAATTGAAATAACAAATATAGGTCATTTTATAAAATGGTGCATGATAAGGAAATTTCATGGTGATTTTCATGATCAACAGCCGAAAATCCATAAGACACACCCAAAAATCAAGAAGCACAATCTTTGTTGTCCAGTGTAACGGGCACTGCCTGTACCAATTCAGTAGAGAGAGTAATTCTAACAAAGAATGTTCACCAAACACAAACCACCATTTAGAATGTTTTGGCACTAGTTGTGCACCTATCAAACTGGCACAGCATCATTGCATTTCCAAACAATATACTTATATCATCCATGGAAAGAAGAAATCTGTCCTGTTTTATTAAGATTAAAACATACACTGACCACATTAATAAAGATTACAGCAACTTATTTTAAAGAACATTTAGTTTTTGTATAATTACGCTTCTTGCTTCTGCTATGTAATCAAGTTGATTTTTTTAAATTATTCTGACTACATAATCTAACCTCCAAACCTTTCAAATATAGGGTGGGAAAGGTAAGTCAATAACTTGCAGCCTTCAGTGACTGAGTAACCTTGTCTGATGTAGTTTCTTCAAAACAACCATTTTCATCCAACAGCATGTAATTTGGCAATATTTTCACTCTTACTCATTTTCTCCTGACATTTTAAAGCTATTACTCCAACTACTTTGGCTTAATTTAGTAAGGAATCATTCTCTTGTGGGCTTGGTTCTGTGCGCAAAGTTCTGTGTACACAGAGACTGAAGGGCCTTTTATAAGAACTGCCACTGCATGAGCATCATGTGACATGGTTCAGTTCAAGTGCAAGCAGCTGCTGTTTACTTGAACTCCAAGGTTCAGAGCATGAATAAAAATGCATTTAAGACTTTCAGAACAAACGTCAATAGCCAAGATAGAAATTATGTTAACTCTTTTTTCCAAATCAGATATTTTAATCTGATGATGTATGCTGTACTTTAATCTGTGTGTCAATGCTCTATTTTAATCTATCATTGAACATGGCCATGTATCTATTAGTAGCTTAAAAATACTTCTGCTCCCAGCTAGATGTGTTAGAACACTGCTGTGTGGCATGCTAATTGTATTTCGAGTACATGCCAGAGGATCATCATCTACCTTTGTGACACTTGCACAACAACTTGGAGAAGTTTGGACTCAAGTAGCACCATTTCTTCAGCTTCAGTGCAGGTCAATAAATTGACCAATTACAACATCTTGTACCCATTGATACCAAACAGCTGTCATCTTAGGCCCAGTCTTAATGCGACACATGCACCAGACACATACTGTTCTTGCAAAGTTTACAAAGTGCCGCACTGAGCAAAATGGCAGCTGTGCATCCTGGAAGGAAAGGGAGCATGCTCCCAAATTTTCAAAAAAGTGGCCTGGCAAGACTAGTGTATAAGATCACCAGAAGGAGTGAAGTCCTGTGTGTTGGGAGCCACAGAGGTCTTACTTGTGCAACACCCTGGGAAAGGTTTCACTGCTAATGTAATGGTTGTTCTGTAGCAGCAGTGTTTGGGTTGTGACTAGAGATAACGGGGACTCTGGAATGTGGCCATTCAATGAAGCCAGTGTATTTTCTGATTGTGTGCCTTAGAGCGAGTTGTTCTAGGTTTGTTGTTCAGTGGAAGATGGAGAAAGAAGATGCCAGAAAGGAAAAGTCATAGACTGCAGAATGGAGTGGACTTGGAATGGGGCTGGGAGTCAATGATGCCCAGGGGAAATCGATGGAGAGCGAATGGACGGGAAACCATGAGCTCCAACATGCACAGTAGATTGTTTCATTAAAATGGGCCCTTTTCTTAACCCTTTAGTCTAATTAAGAATGATAATTTAAAATTGTTTAATTGCATATAGTGTACTGTATGTTATTTCGTGGTATTGATTGGTAACAGGGTAACATGTCACACAGCATCCACACAAACAAGAGGTTTTGCACCTCAAATTTCACACGCTTGGTGGAGCCAGAGACTTTCTTCCCTAGACTAATGCTGCTGACCAGACCTGAGGGTTACACTTGTAATAGTCAGGCACGCCAGGCAGGAGATCACTCGGAAGATCACTGATGGAAATGTGATACCGAAAACAAGGGACGAAAACCACAGGAAGTACCATTGCCATGCACAATATGTGAGGCTGAGAGCTTAGCACTTGACACACCTTAGTACCATGTATAGTACAATCTTTTGTTCCATTTCAATCACACCACACTCCCATATACAAAGGTGGCCTCCCACCACTACCCATCCACCCCCTAGCCACATATACAAGCAATCAATTACGACAAGTGTGTAACACATAAATATCTCTTTCATACATAGTGTCTCTCATTATCTGAAATAGGCCACCACAGGTGCTGCAAAATGAAGCAGGTCCTTGTCAGTGACAAATAACAATGAGCCTGAGAGACTGGGTCCTCAGATGGAGATGCATTGGCATTTACAAATTTCCGTCCCTTATACAGAAGAAATTTCTTCTCATCTCAGTCTTGAGTAATTGATCACTCATCTCAAGACTTTCATCCTGGGCTCCAGGCAACTCTACCATGAGATACAACATTCTGCATCCATCATGTATGGTTCCAGAACATTTTGAATGTTCAACTCATCCTAGAAAGTATATGCCCAGTCTTCTTAATCTCTCCTCACAACCTAGTGATTAATCCATTAAGTACTTATTGAACTTCTACTGTCACATCTATATTTTTTCCTTGTTTAAGGAGACTAGACCTACACCGAACATTCTAGGGGTGATCTCACTCCTTCCCCACATTAAGTAATATATTTTACTACATTATAGCCTGGCTAATACTGTCGGCTAAATTTTGGTAGGATGTCTGTAAAGTGTGATTTGGGAAAGAACAATAGTCAAGAGATACAGGAGGAGGAGTAGGAGGAGATGACAGCTCAGGTCAAGGGTGAAGATATTTGGAACTACAAGCATCTGGACAGAACAGCAACTCAGGTATCAGTACTACAAGGGGACAACATCAATCAAGCCAAGTTTATTGTCATTTAACTACATGCATGTATATAACCATATAATTTATATAGAAACAAGACAATGTAAAGCACAGTAGCACACATAACACATGATAACTTATGAAGATAAGGATAAAATCTATAGACATGAATAACAAACTGAAGTGCATTCATACTAAATACTGTAAGGTACAGAACAGTTTAACCAGTATCACTTTGAATACGGTGCTGCTGGGAGTTCAGAAGCCTAATGGCCTGGGGGAAGAAACTGTTCCTTATCCTGACTGTTGTTGTTTTTATGCATTGTAGTCTCCTGTTCAATGATAGAAAGTCAAAGGGATACTGGATGGATGCCTGAGATTCTTAATAATACAAAGGGTCCCACGTAGGCAGCACTCCTGATGAATGTCTCTGGTGGAATATAGGGAGACCCCTATGGTCCTCTCAGCTGTTTTCACAGTCCATTGTAGAGACTTCTAGTCTGATGCTCGACAGCTCCCATACCAGATGGAGATGCAACGTCACAGGATGTTCTCAATGGTGCTCCTGTAAAACGCAGTTAAGATGTGGAGTGTGGGGGAGACTTGCTTGGGTGAATCTTCTTAGGAAGTGGAGGTGCTGCTGTACCTTCTCATTCAGGGAGATGATATTCAGGGACCAGGGGAGATCATCCATGATGTAAATCAGAGTGTTATGTTTTATGAAGAGAGAAAACCCAATGGTAATGATCTTTAGATAATCAGGCAGGAAGAAATATCGATCTATTGTGTTGATACTTGAAATGTAAGTTCAAACAAGAGTACTGGAGTTGATGGACTAATCTACTGTCACAAGAGGGAAGTATCTGGAACAAGTCATGAAGAGCAGACGCTGTGGTGGTTGGAACAATATCTGGTCTGTTAGAACATTTGGATGCAATAACTACAGTACAGTGAACTTTTCTCATGAGTTTCTGACGAGCCAGGAGAGCATTACTGCTACTCCAGAAGTGGTATGTCATCAGCAATAGTCTGGAAACACAACAGGCACTTTCAGAAGACAAAATCCAAGCTCATTAGAGCTTTAAGTTCCTTTTAAAAGTTCCTGGACAAAGCTTTGCTGGGTGTACTGCCAGCTGTTTCCTTTTCCTCTGAATTAGATAGACTTTGCCTTCTAACTTCGGACTTTTGTTTAACACAGCTGCATCTGTAATAGACAGTTGGGTAATTTCTGTTGATTGCTTGTTTGTTTTGAATCAGTCTATGATCATGCCACCGTAGTTTTTTCTCAGTCCCATCTTACTTCTAAGTGAGAGTTCAACAATTTTTCTGTTCTGTTACATTGCTTTGATTCTTTGTGTTTGCCCTCTTGAGACACAATAATTTAGTGTGGTCTTGTGTATTTCAACTATAGGTGACTTGTTTGTTTTACCACAGGGTCCTGAGATTAATAATTTGCTTCAGAAAAAATATTTGCGCCAATACAAACTAGATATAAGCTGCAGAAGATTGTAAACTCATGGGCACTAACCTCCCCAGCATTCAGGACATCTTCAAAGAGCGATGCCACAAAGAAGGCATCCATTGTTAAGGAACCCCATCACTCAGAACACGCCCACTTCTCATTGCTACCATCAGGAAGGTTGTCCAGGAGCCTGAAGGTTCAATGATTCATGAACCGCATCTTCCCCTCTGCCATTAGATTTCTGAATGGACATTGAACCTATGAACACTTCCTCACTACTTCTTTTTTGCACTATTTATTTAATTTAACACACACACACACACACACACACACACACACACAAAATATATATACACACACACTTCTTACTGTAATTCGCAGTTTTATTATTATGCATTGCAATGTACTGCTGCCACATAACAAAAACTTTCACGAAATATGCTGGTGATATTAAACCTGATTCAGATTCTGTCATCATTGGTCACTCTTGTATCAATACTTTGTTATTAACAGGCCTTGAGGCTTTTATTACTGCAGAATTAATTATATTTGATATGGCATACATTGTGTACAAATGGTACTCTGAATCTGACTCTACCTGTGTCTTTATATCTCATGCACACCTGATGCCCTGTTCATTGCGTACTGTTCGCAGAAGTGGTTTACCTGTACATATTGCACACATCTTTCTGCCATATATATGGCACTATATTTACATAGCCATCTACAATACTTGCAAAATTTTCCCTTAAAAACTTTGTCACTATAATAGACGCTGATTGCAATGAACCAAAGATTCTACCTCTCCACTTCTGGAGTATAGTGCCAGATTCAATAAAAAGTGAGTGGAGCTGATGTGCTGTCTTGCAGAGCATGAGATCATTTGGGTTATTAGGCATTTGGCAAGAACTAATAAAAAGAAGTTAGCAGGGTTTAAGCAGGGTTAGAAGGTTTAAGCAGGGCAGCAATTGTAGGAGTGGCCATTGCTGGAGTGGGACAGAGTTAGAGTGAGAAAATGAGGCTTTTGCTCAAGCAGGTTTGAAAAGGAGAGGCAGAGGCTATGCTGAGGGTTTTGTCAAGTTTCTCTTTCTTTCTTTATAAGTACCTAGCTAGAGTACTAAGAATGGATCCCAGATCAGTCATGTGCTCATCAGCCAGAGGTCACGGTACAGATTGGTACCAGCAACATAGGTAGGAATAGGAAGGAGCTCATGAAAAAAGACTACAGGGAGTTAGGAAAGAAGCTGAGAAGCAGGACCACAAGGGTAGTAATCTCGGGATTACTGCCTGTGCCATGTGACAGTGAATATAGGAATAGAATGAGGTGGAGAATAAATGTGTGGCTGAGGGATTGGAGCAGGGGAAAGGGATTCAGATTTCTGGATCATTGGGGCCTCTTTTGGGGCGGGCATGACCCGTACAATAAGGGTGGATTTCAATTGAATCTGAGGGGGGAAAATATCCTGGCAGGGAGATTTGCTAATGTCATTGGAGAGAATGTAAACTAGAATTGCTGAGGGGCGGGAACTGAACTGAGGAGACGGAGGAAGGGGGAGCTGGCTCACAAATAGAGAAAGCTATAGAGAGGGAGGATAGGCATATGATACAGAAGGGATGTGCTCAGACTGATGGTTTGAGATGTGTCTATTTTAATACAAGAAGTATCATGAACAAAGCGGATGAGCTTAGAGCATGGATCAGTACTTGGAGCTATGATGTTGTGGCCATTACAGAGGCTTGGATGGCTCATTGGCAGGAATGGCTACTTACAGTGCCAGGCTTTACATGTTTCAGAAAGGACAGGGAGGGAGGCAAAAGAGGTGGGGGCATGGCACTGTTGATCAGAGGTAGTGTCACAGCTTCAGA